>NW_010140500.1:0-212 GCF_000699245.1 Pterocles gutturalis | reverse complement strand
GAAACAGGGTGATGGAGAGCCAGGCCCCCGGCTCAGAAGAATTCAATCCAATTCACAGCATTTCTGGGCAGCACCACAGGAGGTAGCAGGAAGAGGAGGGGGAAAGCTGACATTTCGTTCTTTGAGGGCACCACTCTTACTTTTGCCTCAAAACAGAAAGGAATATTTTAATAAATGTCAGCTTTCAGAGCAGCTGGAGCTCCCAAAGTGGG
>NW_010140499.1:0-35771 GCF_000699245.1 Pterocles gutturalis | reverse complement strand
GCCGCCATTTTCCCAAGCGCTCGGCGCTCACAAACCCGCCTGGTAAAAGCTTTCGGCATCGTGTTAGCATGCAGGGAAATTGGATTTGGATGGGGTGAGCCCAGGCAGAGGTGAGAAGCGGTCTATCTGTGAGGAAACTGCTTGTTGGGGTTTTGTTCGGCCATCCCTGAGCCTGTGTGGAGCAGCCCTGTGGTGGGGTGGATGGGTTCGGTGCCCAGGGGTGGTTTTTGGTGCTGGTGGATGCAGGGAGCATGGACGAGGGCCAGCGTCCTGCAGGATTTGGCCTTGTGGAAGGGCTCTGATGGGGCTGGGACCACCCCGGTGCTCCCAAAGAGGAGCAGTGTTCCTCCACGTCTTGTTGGTGGCTTGCCGTCCCAACAGAGCTCTTTCACAGCATCCCGGCGGGACGAGGAGTCAGGCAGCGAGCCCACACAAACCCACACCTCTCTATCCAGCTTCCCTTTAAACAGTTGCTCCCAGCCTCTTGGATTTAATGGAAGGCTCCAGAGCTTGATAACTCTGTCTGTCAGAGGTGAGGCTGGCTTTGGTGCGGAGCTGAGCACTGCTGCAGAAAGCCCTGCTCTCTAACACAGCCGTAGCTCTGCGATAGCCAACTTGCTTTTTGTTCCACAGCAGCCTGACCCACGGTCTTGCACAGTGGGGAAAATATCCCGGCTGGTTACACTGCCAGGCAGCCTTGACTGCCATCATTTGAACTATGTGGTTGGACTAAAAGAGCTGGAGAGCCTGGATGAGCATATTAATTACTGTTACACTTCTCTATTAAGTATTAAAAAAAAAAAGCAGACCTTGAAGCTCATTCTCTTGCAGTGGGAAGAAGGAGTAAACAGTGAGAGCTTATCCAGTGAGGTGTTGATTTGATTTATGCATCCAAAGTACTGAAACAGATTAGGAATTAGTGGTAATCACCGGACTAGATTAATTTTTAACATCACAAATTTATCTACTTTTCCTTTGTAAGATAAACTTGTTATTTAGCAGCAAATTGGATCCGCAGCTGCTGATTGCGGAATGGCGTAATGCTGCACAAACGGCTCTTTCCCGCATCCAAAATGGACACAGCCATTAGAGTTCTTCTTAAATATCCAAATGTTCTGGTTTTTGGTATTTTTTACTGTTGTGAACTCTTTTAAATACTCCTTTGGGATCTGATCATGCAGCCATATATGTTTTAAAACACGTGTTTTTTATTCTCCAGAGTTTTGCCGGAGACTCTGTGCACTAAAGGTATTGAGGTAGTCTCTTAAAAGTGGAAACCAATGTTAATTAAAGTGTGGATTTGACATTCGATCTGATGCTCCTGGTGTATCTGAGAAAATAATGAGCAGTATTTTCATAAAACTGTGAGGGTTTTTCTACAAGCTTTGAGTTTCACCAGATGTTTACAGCTGATAGCACACTTTCCTCTGCTTAGCGCAGATTTTTATTTTCGGTTCTGCCCATTACAGGGCTGGGGGAGAGGAAAAATTTTCAACAAAGATCTTTCTTATAGAGCAGCTTAATTCTTGTCATGGATGTGTGATGGAACTGATCCGTCCGCAATCCTGTGTCCCAAATCCTGGGTTATGAAGCATGAATAGCTGATACGCTGTTCTGTTTGATTTCAACTCCTGGCACTAAAGACTCGGGTGATGTGGTGTGATTCCCAGGGTGATCGCAGCATGTATGTTACATTTAGAACAGCCTGATCCTGTCACTCTTGTGTTTTACTACTTATAGGAAAATTGCTTTCCCATCCCAACCCTTTCACAGAGAATTAATGTTGAATATGAAGGAAAAAATGGCATCTGAGCATATACCCGATGCTGTAATTCTGTAATTCCTGTCATTCTCCCACATTTATAATGTGACTTTCTTTGTTAGTGAAACAAAGGAAAACTGAAGTGAATATGTGTAAATGTTAAAATGCAGCACTTGGATAGTAGAGGTAGCCTGGGACTATTAATGTGAAGATAGTTAATATTTCTAACGTTGTATCTTTTCTTGTGACTGCACTTGGCAACTTTTTTGGCAAAATTTTCTTTTTCTTGGCCTGCGTGAAACAAGTGGGTCTAAAAGTGCAGCTTCTGTGCCAGTTGCATCTCAGATGCTGTTTGCAGAAGTAGTAAGGAGGAACTCCTTTCAGGAAAAAAGCTGCTCAAGGAAAGAAAACTATGACCCAAAGCAGTGGGAATTCCGAATGTAAGGGATGCAACATTAATCTCCTGGTGGTGTGTAGAGACTCATAAACAAGATTGCAAATGTGGATGACTTCCAAGTAAAAGTACTAGCTTACAGCCGCTAACAGGCTACTAATAAAGATTACTTCATCTAATCTTCCTTAAAGTATATTTATAAAATATAACACTGCCAAGTTAGATCACAGTGTGGATAAGATGCATGTTGAATCAATTAATTGTATATAGGTATTCATGTTCTGTTTACAGTGAGTAACAACACTCGAGTATTTAATGCATTTTCAGTTACGCAACACTGGGACTGTTTGTTCTTGCTCTGGAAATGCAATATTTTGAAACACTTAAATCTTGTCACAGACAACTCCAAGTGATGTGGGAGGCTTGATCTAGCCTGTGACAAGGCATGGTGGGGTAGAACTGAGCCATTACGTACCCTCTTCTGGACAGTACTTGGAGGGGGGGGGGTTGGCAAGTTGTGCAAGTCACCCAGGGCAGGGTACAAACAACCAAGTAATATTGTACGCTGACGTTACGTTTGTAGCATGTAACAAGGGGCTCCTTTTGCCTGAACCATACACATTTCTCTTGGTGTCTGCTTGCTGTTCCCATGGAGATGTATTTCAAAAACTGCCTGTTTCTCCTTGCCAGATTATGGTGTTATACTGTGCGGGCCCCATCCTCTGTCTTTCTCTTGCTCAAAACTAACTGGGTGCACGAAGGCTGTTTGGTCTGTTCTCTGGCTCAGGTTCCAGTTTGGATAAATGCTGTCTGTATCGCAAACAGTCTCCCTGGGAGAGAGACTGAACACACTTGACTTTGCCATCAATGGAAATGGAAGAGCCTCAGGACCTTTGAGGAGTACTTGTGGTTTTTTGCATTGTCTGCATCAGTTTTTGGGTTTTTTTTCTCCTCCCCATCCCACTTCCCTTGCTCTCTCTTCAGATATTTATTAACAACGAATGGCATGAGTCTACAAGTGGAAAGAAGTTCCCCACCTACAACCCTTCAACGCTGGAGAAAATTTGTGACATTGAAGAAGGAGACAAGGTAAGTATTGTTGGAAGGGCAGTGCAAAAGACAGTTTCCAAGGGACTTCCTTTTGTAGGGAAGCACACAGAGGAGAAGCTGACTTTTAATGACAATGTACATTAGACAGACTGTGAGCTGGAGGTCTGGGACACGAGATGTGCTGCTCAAGAATTACACAGGGTGGGTGGGATCAGTCCTGCCAACTTGGCAGAGCTGCTTTCCCTGGTAGGAACTGGCAGCCTAACACTCTCCGAGGAATGAGATTCAGCATCGTTCTCGTATTCTAGGCTGGAAGGAAGCAGCCAGTCTGAGGAAATGGCAATGACGGTGTGTGCATGTCCCTGGCAGAACTTGGGTCTGATGTTGGGAGTGGCTTATACACAAGCTGCATGGAGACGCTGAACTGAAACTCACCCCTTTTTTAAACACAATCAACAGATAACCTGAGTGCTTGGGGGAAACTGAGCTTGGTCTTGCAAACACTGCCCACTTTCTGGGAGAGATCCCCGGTGGTGCTGCTTTTCCAACTGGTGTAATGGGTTCTGTCCTACTGCACAAATGTGGCAGCTCTCAGTTAAAACCAAACCAGTATCTCTCAAGAACTTTAGTCCCTGGCCCTGGTGTGCTGTAGATCAGTCAGGGCCATAACTGCTTGGGTTTCTAACAGTCTGAGGTGAGGAACAATCAGATGTGACACTTTTTGTCCAAAACCAGTTCATCACATATGGGCCAGCTGGCCTGATCTGTGGGAAAGAACTGGCCCCAGACCTGGCTTTTGTAGTATGTCATAAGAAGGTGATTCACAGCTTCTGTGCTGTACCAGGGCTTTGGCTGCTTATTGCTGTGGACAGTGACAGGCAGTGTGGGCACTTCTAAGTTTATCTAAGTTTGTCCAACGCTTGTGAGGCCGAATGCCTGGTTTCCAGCCAGGTAGCTGTCTTTTTGGGTGGCACTAAAGCAGCCTCTGAGATGTATTGCCATGTGGGGATCCATGGGGAAATTACAGATTGAGGCAGAACCAAACATTATGAGTAATTCCTCTATAGTAACTTGGTGGGACACAACTATGTTTAATTGCAGTGGCATGTAAACAGAAGAGTTGAAGCTAACTCTGATGCAACTCTATTTTGCTAGGCAGAAACCATGACGTTGCTATTGTTCCCTGAGCTAAGTGTCTCCTGAAGCAGTTACAGAGCATTACATGAGTATTCCAAGCCTGCTTCTTAATGACTTGGTTAAAGAGGATGCTTATGCAGAACTAAAAGGCCAGTTTTGCAGCTTATCTCCTTGAGACTTGTCCCTGCCTGAATTCAAGGATAGTTTTCAGCTTCTCACTTGTGGGAGAGTCACTGTAAACCTTTCCTTGGGGCCAGTCAGCAGAGCCCTCTGCCCACAGACACTCGGCATAGGTAACTGATTCTTTGGTGCATAGGCAAGAACATAATCTAGCTGTACTTTGGGTGCCAAAAGCCTCCTCTTCCACCCTTTTACATCACATAGATTTTTTAACTTCTATTTTTTGCTCGAAGTAGGTTTTTGTGTTTGATGGCGCTTTCCAGCATCTTGTCCCCACATGCCACCATACCCGATTGTGCTGGTCAGTACTGCAGCAGGGGTGGCAGCTCCTGGTACTGGCTCTGGCTTCATCTGTGCTGTGCCAGGGTTGGCTTTGCCTTCACAGTAGGCTGGGAGCAGGACTTCACTTCCCTAGCCCTGCACAGAAACCTGCCCCTCCCTGGCCATGCAGAGTGTGTTTTGCTTAGCCTGCACATGAGGGGTGGGAATTTGGCAGCTGAGATCTCAGCGATGACAATTTAGTCTGGTGCTGAAACTTGGACAATGCTTTATGAGGCTAGGAGCAAAGGTTTTGTTATTTGTTCTTTAGTTACAGAATTTAAGACAGAATTGCCCTTGATGGGATAGTTGGGGGATAAAGGGGAGTTTTGTGTGGAAAAAGAAACACTGAAAATAAAATGGCAAATGCTTCCACTGGATGCTTTGAGGCTTTTTGCCTCCCAAATAATGGCTTAGCGTCCAAGTGTTTGCCAGGTTGATAACGGAGATTATCAACCCCAGATTGCAATGGCATGCTGAGGTAAGAGGCTGCAGGAATATTATTCCTTACAGCAGACTTGCGATGCCCTCAATAATGGGACACTTTGGGCTGTTAAGATGCTGCTTGTAGCTGTGTTAAACTTTGGTTCAAAAGTTAGAGCAATGCAATGTGTGGACTCTTTGCAGGAGAGCGGGTCAGTTCTGAACCTCTTCCAGCTGAGAACCTGTGGCATGCTCCTGCCTTTCCAAAGAAGTACACAGTGAACACTTTTCAAAGAAGTTAGTGAATGAAGTCAAGAAAGACAGTCTCCGCTGGGTGTGCTCCATCCCTGGCATGTCTCTGTACCAGCCAACCTGAAGCAGTGTTGTGCACACTGAGCCTGCAGTAGAGAAAGGCTTTTATTGCAGGTGTCCTCCCTACTCACAGAGCCAGTGGGATGATGATCTCCACTGTGCTCTGCAGCATGCTGCTGAGGCAGGAGAGAGGAAAAAGGGGCAGGATAGAAATGGAGCAGCTATGACCAGGACCTGATGTAGAGGAGGAAGGTGGAGGAGGTAGCTTAGAACAAAGAATGGTGTGAGTTTATTCAGGGGAAAAATGGTATGCGGTTGTGTAACTGGGGGTTGTATCATAACGCAAACATCCAGGGAGGGTATGAAGGTTTGCAGACATTTCCCAATGCTGCAATGCTTGACTTTGCAATCTTCATATTCTCTTAGCGGAACTTTTTATGTGATACTCAATAAATCTGTATAGATCAGAACTGAGCACCAGGATGCACTGACCTGCTCTTCCTTGTGGTTTTGTGTACTGCTGCGTGTCCCTGGCACCTTGACAGTTATGAGGCTTTGTCAAGCATTGTGCCTACCTATTGCGACATACCTGCAATGAACATGCCATTCAGAGTCCCCTAATGCCTAGTCATAACAGGATGGATTAAGAATGGCATTTCAGCCTTTCTGAAGAATTTCCTTGTTTTTGCTGGTCTCTCAGGTCTATTGAGGCTGTGCAGGCTCACAAGATCTCACTTGGTGGTGCTACCCCTGAGGGTGTTTTGAGAAAGCCTTTTTGCCTGTGTGACAGTGACTGCAGTCTCCAAGCCACTATGTGTACCCAGCATGTCTGAGAAAAGAGACAAGAATGAAGACAACTGTAGTATTTGCAGGAGCTGCATCAGGGCAGCATGTTAAGAGGATGGGGAAGATCTGGGCATGCACTGAAGACCTCTGCCCACACAGCCATCGCGTTCCTGTTCCTGTGAGTGCCAGGGTGGTGGGAAGCCTCTCAGTACCAAGTGCATGATGTGTTGTGGCCTGTGCCGCTGCTGACCCAATGCTTTGCACATTGGTTCTCCCACCCTGGTCACAGAATCTAATTAATTTGCTACTAAGGGAAGACTTGTTTAAACCTGACATACTACTTGTGTTTGTTTGTCTGCTTTGTCACATAAAATATCACTGCCTTTAAACCTGAGTCTTCATTCCAGCTGGGGAGCACATAGATGTGCAGCGGCTCATGGTGCCTTCTGGCTTTTGTGATGTGCCAGTTGGAATCCGGATCAACCCAACTGAAGCAAACCATTCTGAAGGCCTGTCCTGCCTGTGGGTGATGGGGCCTGGGCAGGACATGTCTGCCTGTGTGCAGTGGCTGCTTGCTGCCTCAGCATCACCAGCACCTTTGCTTGACCAGAGCCATTCTTACCCCCTTGTAGCAGCACAAGTTTCATCCAGCGGTTTCCCCATCAGTGCCTTTCCAGAAGGGTGGGGTTCTTTTCCTGGCAGTATAGGTCAGACTGTTTCAAAGCTGTGTAATCTTGTAAAGAAAAGCCAAATTTAGTGTAAGGTGCCATTTCAGTGGGTGATGACTTGCTATTTTCTCCGTTAACTTCTGCTGTAAGAAGAGAACACATCTCCCCATAACATTTTTCTTGGTTGAGCACCACACATTTCCCCATGAGGGGAGAATGGCTAGACCTTGTTGGATCAGTGTAGAGGCTTACTTAGTAATTGTATCAAGGCAAGACTTGAGATGAGACATAAATGAGAGCAACTGGTGAAGTGCTATGAGGAATGATCAAGGCCTGAAACCCTCCCTCCTTTCCCACCCCCTTGAGCCACATATTGCAGTGAGGTGCAAGTTCTCCATCAGCTGAAGTGAGGCATGGGTGTGTGCCAGACATTACATAGAGCAGGATTCTGTCCAAAGCCAGGGTGAAGTATGCTTTATGTATGCTTGGGGTACAGTCTTGGCCTCGTGGAAGTTGATGGCAGGGTTCCCATTGACTTCACTGGGTCGGGAGGTTGCCCTTGGCTTTACTTTTTTAATCAATGTATGTGGAAAGAAGAGAGGAGGAGTCAAGGGCTGTGGCCAGAGCAAATGCATGAAGTTTCTCTGGGGGTGTTGGTGTGGGAAGAGAGGGAGTTTGCTGCCCACCTGAATAGTAGCTTGGGTAAACAGAGTTAGATTTGGTCTACAGCACGGTAAAGAAAGTGGGAGATGGAGAGTGGCATGAGATCTGTGTAGGTGAAATGCCTTTGTCAACAAAACCCTTCCCATCTGATAGAAATGTTCTGGAAGTGTGATCTAGGATCTAAGGGAGCTTTTTCAGTGTGTTAACTGTTACTGGGTTCCAGTGGGACTGAACGGTGGGATCTGAGCTGTGATTACTCTCCTGGATAAAACAATGATCTCTCTCACGGGGGACTTTCCTTCTCCGACTTGTTCAGAGGAGGATGATTCATGCAGACCCATGGCTTGTCGTGCTTAGGGAAGCTGTAATGGGAACAGAATTGGGATCTTGTTTCTCCATCCTCCCCCAGTGTCACTTACATCCTGTATCGGCAGGAACATGATTCTGGATTATTGTATAAACAAACCAGTTGCCTAGAATTACTGTTAAAAGACCCTGTTGGTACTCTGACCCCAAGGTTGTTTATCAGCCCAGGCCAAACCCAAAACTTACTGCAGGCTTGGGTCCAAATCCAGGAGTGAAATGGAAGTGGTTTTGTCAGACAACTCGATTTTGGCCACCACAGCATCATCTAGCAATCAGCCTGATGGGGTTCCTGGGCCATTGTCCAGCTCCTTCCTTGTAATCTAAGGTTTTCTTGTGTATGTGGCTGCTCTAGCCTGATGTGGACAATGCGGTGGAAGCAGCAAAGGCGGCATTCCAGAGGGGGTCTCCGTGGAGACAGATGGATGCCCTAAGCAGAGGACGACTGCTACACAAGCTAGCTGATCTTCTCGAGAGGGACAGAGTCATCCTGGCAGTAAGTACTGTGATCAAGGAATAGTGATAAACCAGCAACAGTTACCTGATAACTCAGCTCCATCCCTCTGATTTTGCTGCATCCATATCTATCCAACATTTTTCTTTTCTCTCCCTTCATGAAGAGCAGAAGAGTCCATGCAGTAGTCATGGCTTATCTTCCTCATCCTGCAGGATGATTTCAGGGGTCTTAGAAGAAGGCTGTTAGTTCTTCTGTATAGTTGATGTCTCCAAAACTTTAGCTAGTTATTCGTTACAGATATTAGTACTTACATTTTCAGAGAAATAAACATTCTTTTGTAGTTTAAAATTCACCAATGTTCACAGCGATCTCCCAGCTCTTCAAAAAAGGAAACAAAACCCCAAAACAACCAACAAATAAACCCAAAACAAACAACAACAAAAGCCTAACAGAAAAAACAAACGCAAACCACCACAACTGACTAGGTCCTTCTTTATTACAAAAATGCAAGGCCAGCTTTCTTTCTTTGCAAATTGCTTCCCCTAAAATGGGGGGCTGGAAAGAGAATCTTTTCTCTTGCTGGACATCATCCAAAGTTTAAAATCTGTGTAAGTGGGATCCCTATTGAATGTCCTGGCTCAGGAAAATTTCTTTATAGCCGTGAAGCTGTGTTAACTTGGACTTCTGCACTGAAGAACTATTGATAATGATTCCCCATCCTGTCCTGAAGGAGTCCTTCCGGTGCAGAACAAGGGGACTACAACCTGACCTAAAATGTGCTGCAGTTGGTAAAAACTTTTAGGCTCTGTAGGCCTTGGACATCTTTCCAAATCATGCCCACAGATCTAGCATCTCTCAGCTTAGAGCTGCTGTCAGTCCATACCCAAGATCTTAAACCTCAGCACTCACCTGTTTAATGCTGCCCTTTGGCTCTGCTTATCTTCAGGGCAATGGCATTTGTGACATTTAGTGCTGTTAGATGTGTAAGTTCCTGAGCTGATGTCCCACTGAGAGCAATAGGACTTAACATAGATGGGATGTTCTTGGGAGCCTGGACTTGCATGACTATTTTGAGCTGGGTCTCTTCCCCTGACACAGTGTCCCTTAACCATATGCAGCCTCCAGTTTCAGCAGGGCAAAACCAAAAAATCCAGGTCTGAAGGCAGTTCTGTCCAGCAACTAAAATGGAATAAATTATATATGTGTGTGTATGCGTGAATATACCTTGTTCATTTTTCTGCTCACTTTTTGGTGTGACCTCAGAGGATCCTCCTTTTTCCATAAACCCAGACACTTATTTCAAGCTTTCTGCTGTCCTCCTGATCTGGGAGGGCTTGTTTGGCATTGTTATCTTCACTGCAGAAAACCAGCCATAGCTGCCTTGGCTGCATGCTAAGTAATAACTTACAAAAAATCAGTCTTTTTAGCAGACATTCAGTGTGGATAACAATCCTCGTCATTCCAAGGGGAATGTCTGTTTGAGTGCTGTTTGGACTCTCGTGTCAGTGGAAGATGACAGGGTATGACTTCATATGTAAACAAAGATGTTTCAATCTACCAAGGGATAGTACTTCCTTGACGGATGTGCTGGCCATTTGCACCAATATCGCATTTAATGACCTGAGTAGAGAACAAAGCAGTCACTGAGCTAATGTCCAGAACAGTGAGAAGGACACAGGCTGAGACTGGACTTCGTTTAGAGCTGCTCAGCATGAGTGCAGCTTCATTGAAACAACTTCTCCCTTGCCTTAGTCTCAGCACAGATCTGAGCCCAAATGTTACTTTACCAGAACTCTGTAAAAAAAAATGTGTTTTCTATCATCCTGTGCACAAAAGAGGCTCTTCAGAGGTTGGTTTTAGGGCTATGAAAATAGATTTCCAAATAAAAGGAAAGTGAGTCTGACTGATTTCAGTGACACCATCTGGAATCCAGAACATCTGCATCGGAAGGTCAGTTATGGTGAAGTTATGACACTCACATCATTTCTGACCAGTGCCCCAGACCGCAGCCCGGTATCCCACCCACAGCCACCTTCTGGGGGCTTCCAGAAGATGCATTTTAATGGGGATAACTGAACAAAGCAACTTGTACATGCATCAGGGTTATTTGCTCTAGTCTCACTTCTACATCAGTTGTATTAAATGTAAGGAGAAGGAAGGAAACCCTGTGTCTGTAGCACAAGGCAAAATAAAAATGAGAAGGAGTTTCTCAAAAAGCTTTTTTAAAGATAAAAACATTGACTTGGTCTGACAGTGTGTGAAATTTATTTTTTCAGACTCTGGAAACAATGGACACAGGAAAACCTTTTCTGCATGCTTATTTCATTGACCTGGAAGGTTGTATAGAAACGCTCCGATATTACGCTGGATGGGCTGATAAAATTCAGGGCAGAACTATCCCAGTGGGTAAGTCCCTTCAGACCTAGTTTCAGATCTGGGATGGGATCAGGCTTGAGGGGGTGGGAGAGTAGCCTGTCAGAGGGGAGAGGCATGGAAAGACTGTCTTCTGAAAACCAGCAAAACCAGCCTTGCATTTCCTTTCTATCTCAGGATGCATTTTAGGTAGATGTGTTTCAAGATTTAGACTAGTGGGAGGACAATGTGAATGCCTGGAGAGATCTCTGGAAAATAATGGATGGGCTCTTTTGTTGCTTTTTGGACAGAGAAACCTTTTTGGTTTTAAATCTAGACAAATACTTAAAGAAAAAAGCCCACATGTTCTAGGGGAGTTTCTTCATGAGGTATCACTGAAATGGATTAAGATACCAGAGAGTGTAAGGACAGAGGTTTCTAGGGAGAATTGTATGAAGGCAGCAGAACTTGTGCTGTCCTAGATGCCTTCAGATGCTCTGAGGGGCTGAACTAGCTCAGCCTGTGCAGTCAGCAAAGGGAGCAATGTCAGTCATATCCACTTAGATCTGTCACCCTCCTTCAGAGAAACATGAAGCTTTGCTTGCCTGGACACTGCTCACTGGTCCTGATTTGAGATCACTTCCAAAAACTGTAATTAGAAATGTTCGTATCTTCTGTCACATCTTCCCAATGAAACTAGGTTTTCAGCAAGAATGAATTTGTAAAGAAAATGTCCTTCCTACTTTCTCTTTCTCTTCCTACTCTCTCTTTTCTCTTTGAAAGCATAATAACAGTATTTTAAGATTAATTACATTACTTTACTCCTAGAGTTTCATCTTTTTGTGATGTCTTACCAGAAATGCAATTCCTGTTTCACTGAATATGATTCTTGTACAAAATGGGTTTAAAAACTTTCCCCCTCAGGGAGACAAGTGCTTTGCTTCTTTCAGTGAGACACAATCTGAATGAAAGGTCTGCTTACTCGTCAGTGTGGTAGGGAGTTATCCTCCCCTTAGCCTCAATACAGGGTGTTTGCAGAAGGAATTGAACCCCTGGTTTTAAAAGGCTCCACTGTGACTGTGAGCAGTATTTGGCTTTTGAGCTGACACAAGACCTATTCTCAGACAAATCTTCATCTGCCTGGGATGTCCCAGAGGCAGGAGTTAAGATGAAGAGATATCGGATTCTTTATCTGATATGGTTTTAGTTCTGTCTCCAACCTTTTAGTGTGCAGTCTTTTTTTCTGTAGAAGCAAGGATTTTGACTGTTTCATCTTCTTTTATTCTTTTGTCTTGCAGATGAAAATTTTGTCTGTTTCACCAGGCACGAACCGATGGGTGTCTGTGGAGCCATAACTCCAGTAAGTAGCAGTGATGGTGCCTTGCATCTCCCTTAGAACTGGAAGAAGAACTTGTGCACTGCCCGTCTTGTACTGCAGCCATTTGCTTCCTAGTTAAGTACAGCTGTTCTGCAGGGAACTCCCATCTCCATTGCCTGATGTAGTTTCTTGTTTTACCCCCATGCCAATTGCTCTTGGCAACACAAAATCCTCTGCAATAGAAGGGTGGGTCTCCTAATCAGATGCTCTGTTCCTCTCTAAGGCTGACACCAGTCACCAGAGACCAGTCAGAGCTCTCTGACTCTTGCACTGCTGGGACAACCATCTTGGCATTACGTGTGCTAGCTTTTTGCTGCCTAGTGCTGCTGCATAGCTTTGAGTTTTAAATCATATTCCATTATTAATAACACCTGGCTGTTCTCTGAGCTTTCTGTGATTAAATATCTCTGAACAGAGTTTACTTTTCCTTGAGGTCTCATTCTCTGCTGAGGGGACAGTGTGGCTGGTTCTTGGAATCCCTCCAGTTTCAGTGTGTGTCTTGCTCTGTTTAAACAGACAGCCAGGAAGAATTTGCAGCTGTATGGGGGACACAGTTTGTTCCTATCTGGTTGTAAAATGCTTTGAATGAGGTATCGTTTAGGTCATGAGGCAAATGGTGGTGTGCCGAGATTATCTGTTTGGATACCTGGATCAATAAGAATCCATGGAAGATTTTGACCTTTGGGATAAGGTTATAGGAGAGACTAAAAGAAATGCATGTGGGGTATTGGATTTGCTGAATCCCAGGAATACCAGGTCTGGACCAGTTCCCAAAGATATCTGGGGAAATTTTGCTTTTCCTTCATCAGGACTGAGTGATAAGTTGGTGCAGTCTATTTAGCAATGTCAGGGTGAGGCACCGTGGAAGACGGTCAGTACTAGTCGTCAGATGTTTGGCTTGATGAATTCTGCACAGCTTTTCTGGCTGACCAAGCAGTGTGCACCTAGAATTTATGACTTAAGATCAAACCATCAGATTCCTCACATTGATCACCAACTCAGTTATCTCCTGTCACACTCAGCCACCTTTGGCACCCAGTAATGCTTTGAAAACTATCCCTTTAAAAGCCTACACGTAGGATGCTTTGGAACGCCACTATAAGGGGACATAATGGGACTTCCAATATTTCAGCTTGACCCTACATCAGCAATAAATATAAGCAAAGTACAGAAACAAATTTGACTCAAGTTCAACACTGTGTTTGTAAAAAGGATGATTGGGGTCAACAAAACCACATCTGTCTTTAGTTTACTTAGAACAAATCCCCTTCAGTTTTTTTCCCAGTTTGCTCTGTAACACCAACAGTCTGTGGGTTTGTATATTCCTACTTGGTTTAAGGAGATTCTGTCACTATTCTGCATATCTCTCCCTAGACCAATTAGCAGTCCTCCCTTTTTCCTGTGGCTTGACTATATTTAAACCAACGTTCTTAGCAAGGGAAGTTCTTAGAAAGTGCAGCATATGACTGAACTTTATCCCAAGGTGATGTCATGAGGCAGCCCTGGAGTCCTTTACTGTTACTTTCAGCAGCCATTCTGGAACAGAAAGCTCCTAATGGAGTTAAGTCATGTTCTGGAAGTGTAGAAAAGTCTTGTAGGTGTGGATGGCTCCAGCTGCAGAGTCAGGCCTTCAAGAAGGCTTAGGAGAAAAAGACAAATGGGCAAATTATGGGATGTGGCCGTTGGAGAAGATCACTGAAACGAAACAGGTCTGGGAAAGAGGGAGAGGCAAGTTGAAGAATAGCACATTAGACTAAATTCCGCTTTGTTTCAGGGCTGCTGGGTTAGAGCAGAACTCATCTCTTAAAAGCTACACTGCTAATTTATTTGTAAGTGTGAATTTGTGGATTCCTAACATATCTGGCTTCTTTGCTGACAGCTGAAGGCCCTTGGCTTGAGTCTTGACAAGAAGTCCCCTTACTGTTGGCCTGCTTCCATCATCCCTAAAGCAGCATTAATTATTTTTAATGAAGAAATCCTTTCTGCTGCCAAATGACCTTTCTCAGATTCAGTGTGAGCTAGATTTTCCACTTCTTGCTGAGGCTCCAAGATCTACAAATACACAGGACCATGAAAGAGATTAGCACAGAGGAAACTGATGTGGCCTGGTTCCTAATTCCAAATAAGAAAACTAATTGGAAAGGAGCAATTTACAATCTGAAAGGAGTCTAAGACCTTCCCTGGATTTCCATGACTGGACACCCGCTGCAGTTTCCTAGTTATAAATCTGGAATTGAATGACATTGTGTAACTCCTGAGTACTCAGCCAATACCTAACACAGAAAAATGAGTTTTTTTCAATGAGCAGTTGCACCCTCTGATTCCCCCACATAACGATGCTTTATAAAAGTGATGCATCAGGACACTGCCTCCAACATGATTTCTGTGCACAGCCAAAATCCTAAACAAAGTGTGAGCAAACTCCTGTAAAGAATGAGGTCACATCATGCAGAGGTTTGTCCAATTTACAGGATTAGCTTGAGGACTGCCAGCAATATTTGGGATCTCAAGGGGAGAGGAAGGAAGTTATACTCCGTAGCCCAAGCAAACACAGTATTGTAAGCAGGCACTTCTCTTTGTGGCTGGCCTCCCAGTTGCTTCTTTCTCCCTGAGCTTTGTGAAGGTGGGGAAAAGGCTGTGTGGAAGGGAGTAGGTGACTGTGCTGAGCTGATCTGACCAGCCTTGTGTTCTTGCAGTGGAACTTCCCATTGCTAATGCTGGTTTGGAAGATGGCACCAGCGCTGTGCTGTGGAAACACTTTGGTTATCAAGCCAGCTGAACAAACTCCTCTCACGTCGCTGTACATTGGCTCCCTGATCAAGGAGGTAAGGAAATCCAAACATCCCATCTAGGTGCTGTTCTTTTAAGGTCGTAAGCAAGATTGTATTTTTAATTGGCTGTGTAGGTTTTTAGGTTTTAAAGATACTAAAGCCTCACAGAGGAAAGTGAGAACAACCTCCGTCTTCAGTCTTTTCTTACGAAGTCCTTCATGACCAGCAGTGGCTGGCTGGGAGGTAGAAAAGATCACAAAACCTGTAGGTTTTTCTCCTTTCTTGGGAAGCTGCAGAGAGAAAAAAATGGTGCTTTTATTCCTTTGCCTTCTCTTTCCCTCTCCCAAATGAGGGAAAGACTACAGCTCAGTTTTATTAGACAATGGGACAAAAAAGGGTGTGATTAGACAGCAGTGTTGTGTTTGAACCATTTTGAAGTGGGATAATTCAACCAAGACAGAGTGCCACGAGAAACAATTCCTCATAATTTCTGTAGTTCATAGAACAATTTAGCTATATCTGGCCTGTAAAACCAACTCGATACTGACATAAAGGGAAGATCATAGGCTGGGATTTCAAAATGTTGTTTGAGGGCTTGGCAGGTAGGATCTCAGGTACTCTCAGATCTACTAATCCCACTGAGGTGGTGGGAGGCGCACAGTACCTTCCAGCACTGGTCAGTGAGTCAGCTTCATGTATGTGTGTGTGACTAATTATGAGGAAAACTAGAAGGGTTGTAGATATGCTTTTGCCTCTCAGCTGAAAAAGTCTGTTTTTTAGGCTCAGCCAAACGTTAATGATGATTTTGTCTGCTCTTGGCTTAGCCTGGGAGAAAATAAAAAGATATGTTAAGAATTGACACTTAAGGCTCCTCCATCAGGAAGGGCAGTGCAAAAATACTTACAGTTAAGTATCTCCTACAGTTAATTGATTTAATTATATTACATAAGATGAGTGAGCATAGGGTGCAGTTGTCATGACTTCTAGTTAGCCCTGCCACGCCACTGCTTTTTTCACTCTGACATACAGCTCCCCAAACACAGGCATAGCATTCCCCCCAAAAACCCCATTCAATTCTGGTGAAATTAATTTTTTGAGCTGAAATTCTAAGCTGCCTGTTTCTTACAGTTATCCTTCAAGGCAGAAGTGTAATTAGAGCAAAATAATTTTATTTGAAGATGCTCCTCTCTCCGCCCAAAATTAGCTAAATTCTTCACAGCTTTCAGAAGAATAAGTTATACTTTTTTTTTTTTTTTTTTTTTTTGGTCTTTGAAAGGATGCAAAAGATGTTAACACATAAACAAAGCTATGTGTTAGGTTCAATGAAATAATTTTGGGCCAACCAAAATATTTTGGCTTTCATTTTTTGCTGAAAAACAGAGAAAACTCCTTGGCTCAGGGTGACCTGAACCAATTTTTTGCTTCCTTGTGGCTTTGGTGCTGATTCCAAACACCATTACTTGCACAGTTTGACATGCAGTATTTTCTTGAAAACTCATTAGCCAAGATGTAAACTCTATTAAACTCACTTTTATCATTGTCACATTCATAGAAAAAATCAGACTGCCCTTCCAATTTATGAAAAGAAGAAATAGGAAAAAAAAAAGTCTTATGAAGATCATTTTTTGCAAGACAGTACATGAGCAACTACTTCATTTTTTCTGTATTAGGAAGGAGCAACTGCATTTATTGAGATTTTATATTAAAAAGCCACAAGAAATGAAGTGAGTGCTTCATATCCTGCAATTCCATTGTTAGAAAATGCAGGGAAAACAACTTTGTGCAATCAGTAGCAGGGGAAGTCTAGCCCAGAACAGCATAAGCCTTGAAACTCAGTTTCAGGTACTAAAACCAGACCAGTAAGTGCTGCACTAGAATTTCACCTAAAGTTTTGCCATTTGTCTCTTCTGGCAAAATTGCTAGTTGGCTAATCTAGGTTGTAAATGTGCTGGAAACTGGCATGAGTCTGTTACCATCTGCTCTTGTATTCCTGTTTTATTAGCCCCATCATTTAGTGAGATTTTATTGACTTCTTAATCCCTCTGGCCCCTGAAGAACCACAAATGTCAACCTTTGTTCAAAACAAACTTTCATTCAGTTACCCCTTGGCTCCAGCTGCACAGCAGTAGCTGGGGGCCAAGTTTGGCCAAAAGACTCCCTCTCTTTTGACTTGAAACTGGGATTCCTCCAAGAATTCTTACTGAAACTTGGCATTTCCTAAGCATGGCTGTTAGTTTCACCCACGTCTACTCCAGCTGGTAGCACACAGCCACGTTACTGGTAAGTCTGGAAAACAGTGATGTATCTGGTGTGGGCTCTGCACCTTGCAATTCTTAATTACAAGGAATATAGTGCAACTAATTCAAGCTTCCTGAGAACCAAACTGCCCTCTCAGGAGAGCAGATCAGCTCCAGAGTGCTCAAAATCTCTCTGTATTTAACCTCTGTTTTAGGTGGGTTTCCCTCCAGGTGTGGTGAACATTGTGCCAGGCTATGGACCCACAGCTGGAGCTGCTATTTCTACCCACCACAGCATTGATAAAATTGCTTTTACTGGATCGACAAAGGTAGGCAATGGATTTCTCATAAAACACCTGCTGCTCCTCTTTGCATTCTCTTCTAAAACTGCCATCCACAGAAGATTGAACCAATGAAGTGTTAGTGATTTCTGTATAGCCAACACCATTTTCCATCATATTCCATGTGACAGGATTTCTCAGAAGTGTTTGTGATTTGTCTAATTCAGGCTTGTGATAATCTCGCGTCTCTGTAAGCTGGGTTTCGCCAAACCACCACATTTCTGTAAGAACAGAAGTAATAGATGCTCTGACATAAAGACAGCCTGCAGGAGAGGCTGGCAGTGACTTAACATCATGTCATTGACTGGACGGGGCTTCTGGGCAAGTTTGCCTGCCAGTCCTGCCCTGCAAGCGTGTGCAAGTGGAAAACATGTCAGTCAGAGCCCTGAACAATTCTTCCTCAGCTTTAGTTACTTCTGAGGAACTAGGACTTAAATAAAAACATGGCCCCGTGCCCAAGGCTTCCTCGGCTGACGTGGATGGGATTAACGTTTGAGCTTCATTTGAGACCTGCGCAGTAAGGCGTCTTCTATTCAGTTTTTTCCTGTAAATAGCTACAGCTGCCTTGCTTAAGAGAGGGGTGGAAACGAGACTTCTGCACTATCAGACACTGACAGCCGTCCTCTTCTGTACCTACATGGCGGAAAGGAGCGCATGGCTTGGCTTAGTCCACAGAACGGAGCGCAGCTGTGGCATGCAAACAAATTTGTCTCCAGTAATCACTACTGCAAATCCTCAAACAAAAACTGGCTTAGAAATGAGAATGTTCTTCCATTCACTGCTCTAGATTTTTTTTTTTCAATATATACGCACCCCCTGAAGAGAGGCAGCATCCAGACAATGGAAATGCTGACACCAATGGGTGCAGTTGAGGCAAATATAGTTTTTTCAGTTTTATTTTTTTGAGTAACATTATTCTTGCTGAGCATTTGCCAAATTCATCTATTCTTATACCTATCCTCATAATTGCAGAGTGTAATCTAATTGCATAATGATGACAAATTACCTTGAATGGTATTCTTGGTCGGTAAAGGTAACTCACTGAACACTCCAAAGCTGCTGCATTTAACAACAGTACCATCTAGTGGCTTTGTGCACATGCTCACTGCTTCGCTTATCCCCAGGAGAAGGTGTTTTAAGCCTCCGTTTCTGTACAGGGATCATGGGAAACAAGCACGAACTCAAGAAAGTAGAAGTTCACAAGGAGCTTTTACTCTCTTGATAGTTGCTCTAACCTAGGAGTTTACCCAGATATATGCTGCTCTCCAAATCCTAGATCAGAAACTTTTAGCCCAGATTAGCTGCTGGCTGTGTGAAAACAATAGAGTTTATAGACTCACCCAGCCCACATGGTTCTGTCTGGGTTTTTAATTAAAAAGGAGTATCCTGTGGATTAGGGGCAGAAGGAAAATCTCAGCTGCTGGACCCTGTAGGCAAAAAATCTCCTATCTGTGCTGTGCTTGTTTTCCTAATCCATGGGTGTGCAGGAAACACCGAGGGAGACAGATTCTTTGCTAATGTGTGTGTAATTTAGAAGTGTTTTCTTCCTGCCCCACCCATCTGTGTTGAGCTGCATCTCTGCAGTATTTGCAGCGTAACGCTACTGTTTCTGAGCCAGGAAGTGAAGCTAATTCAAAATACATTTTGACTTAGTTTTTAAGCCCCAGCTTGGGCTCAGAGCCAGCCTGGAAATACTGATCTTCAACTCCATGAGAATTTTCCCATCTAGATTTCTTTCTTTCCCTTAGTTTAACTACTCCTCTTCGGACAGCTACCTTGTAGGAATGCCTCTTGTGAAGCTCTGTGTATCTGCAGCAGGATGCATCGCTTATTTCTGCTGTCTCTAGGACCAGGCTGCTGAGTGACTAGAGATGATCTGTACTACTAGGTTCAGGAGTCTCTCTCGAGTTACAAAGGCAAACCGTGAGAAATGCCGACCTATAACTGCCAGCCAGCTGCCCCATGCTTTCCTTGCTCACAGCTCCACTCCAGGGCAACAGTGTTTTGGGGCAGAAATGAAGTTAAGTTTGGCATGTGCAAAGGTAAAATACAAGAAAACCACTTGCAAAATGAAGGAATTCAAGTATAAGGTCACAGTTAAAAAAATAACCTGCCTTAACAATTGAAGGTCCCAAATAGTATTAAATCACATTGTTTCCAACAAAACTAGATTACTAAATGAGTCTGATGCTTGATTTATGCTCTTCTTGTGAGGAATTCAATTTTTTTAAAACAGAAAGAGAAATTGCTGTTTTGGTGTTATCAGTATTAAAAAGAAATAGACCATCAGTCAGAATTTGGGGAAAACATTTGATATGAAACTATTTTTCTAGGGGGGAAAAACCTGTAGTTTGACATTACTTTGATTAAATTCTGGAAGCAGGGTAAATCCTTTCCAGATAAATTCCACCAGATGGTCAGAGCAGGTTCCTGGGCAGAAGGTGTCACAGCAGAGCTAGCCAGAGCTTGGCTGTTGACATCCTCAAGAATTGCCTTGGAACATGTGTCAGCTACTCTTGTGTGTGGTGCAGCTCAGCCTAAACTGTCAGAAAGAGGAAGTTTTCTTCTAAATGTCAAAACCTCTACATGGCTTTCTGGTACAGGAGTGGAACAGGAACAGTGAGTTCTTACCATGGCCTTGGCAAGACCTACTCTAAGAAGTTGAATTCCCAGTTTTTGAAAGTGAAACTCACAAACCATCAAGGCCCACAGTTAAACCATTTAATAATGCCATCCCTGACTCCTACCTGCTTCAGCCACCCACCAGGCTCTTCTACCCTTGTTAGCATCACACTTGACACACTGAGTTAAGACTTTCAGGGGAAAATCTCATGTCCCCTTTGTGTCTCAATGCTACAGGTTGGAAAACTGATCAAGGAAGCGGCTTCCAAAAGCAACCTCAAAAGGGTGACATTAGAGCTTGGAGGGAAAAACCCCTGCATCGTGTGCGCAGATGCAGACTGTAAGTATTGGCAACTAAGATGCTATGAGTGCAGTGCTTTTGTGTGCCTCTGCTGTCCTTTGGCAGCTAGCGGGACTGGTGTTTGCCACTACATCCACACAAAGGCTGGAGGAAACCTCTATCCAAGAACAGGATGTGGTTCTGCTTCACTGGAGCTCTTCCCCAGCACGGGGACTGTTCCGATGGCAAATGAGCAGATGTCTTCCCTGGAGATGGCTGAAATTGCAGATAAATCTCACATTTGTGCGCTTCTGCTGTTGTGGTGCCTTCTTTGTGGTTGGCAGTACTGCAGAGTCTGAGACAAGCAGTGGGGAAAGCAGTTTTCTAAAATGCAGCCACTCTGCATGCATTGCTATAACAGGAAGGTTTCATAGAACCTGATCTAATCCAGCCTCCCCCTCTATCCTGGGGATCTGCAGGACTCATTTTGCATGTTCTGTTGTGACTTTGTTGCATTAGTGAGTAGAGCTAAGAGATACGTGTAACCTGTGACCACCAAAGTGGTTGGAAAGTCCTATTTGGCTTGCCGAAAATACTCTCCACTCTCCTGCAGAGCACAGCAGAGGTTGAAAGCCAGAGGAATGTGTGCCATCCGCTAACAGTGAGCATTGCGAGGACCCCGTCCCAGCTGGCTGTGCAACAGAAGGGCACATTGCTTTCGAAACAATCACTACAGAAACTAGTCTTCAGGAACCGATGTATCTAGGAATCCACACCTGAATTCCCATAGCAAGAAAGACTGGTTGCTATCCTCAGTGAGTCCTTGTGGAGGAAAGTATCAGGAGCTATAGCAAACCAGACCTTGAGACAAAAGGCAGGAAGTGGGGTGCAAATAATAAGAGATCTGGTTTGGGGGCAGTATGTGAGCGCCTTCAATGGGTCTGGACCATTGTTGGCATATTTTTAAGGAGGTTTTCAAAAGAGAAAGGAAAAAACAAGTCTGGAAACACTGTAAGGCTGAAACAGTGCATGTGGTAACACTTCTCCCTCCTGTTGCAGTGGACTTGGCAGTGGAATGTGCCCATCAAGGCGTGTTCTTCAATCAAGGGCAGTGCTGCACGGCTGCCTCGCGAGTGTTTGTGGAGGAGCAGATCTATCCGGAGTTTGTCAAGCGCAGCGTGGAGTATGCCAAGAAGCGACTGGTTGGAGACCCCTTTGATGCCAGAACTGAACAAGGGCCCCAGGTAACTGTGTGCCTGGAACAGTTGTTGTTTGGTTTTCGGCTGTGTTTTTTGTTTAATTTTCCTTGTGTAAATATTATCTTTGCAAATATGGTTCCAGCAGAAGTGCTGAGGGGTGAGTAATGTATCATGGCTTTATTTTTCTCTCTATTTTAAATATCAATTAATCACAACTGTTGAAATGTTATGTTGTATTTTTTTTAAACACAAATGTATTTAATTCACTTCTTATCCAGCTTTATGGAAGGGGCTGTCTCCCTGGTACAGTAATACAAAGCATGTTGCAGCAGGAAATTGCAATGCACAGAAGAGTGCAGCTGTGGAAACGTCCATTCAGCTTCTTGGCTGTGTTGGTGATGACAAGTAGTTAGAGCCCAGGGACTCCTGAGTCCCCACTTTCCCTCTCTTCCTCTGCTCTCTTTCTGATTCTTTGGAGAAGTTTCAGCTGAATTAGGAGGAAGAACCATGCCAAGCTGCTGTCACGATCAGCCTTGTCAATGCTTCCAGAGCTTTCCTCTTATTTTTTCCTTCCAAAGCAATCTGAGCTGTGGTAGAGAGCTCTGGAAGAGGATGATCCTTGGGTCAGATCTTCTAAGAGGGCCCCTGTTTGCTACCAAAAAAAGGGGGAATCCCAGCAATCTACAGCCTAGGCCGCCGGTTCTCAGTTCTGCACTGGGAGTTTTTCTTCCTTGATACTATATAAGATCCCCCAGAGAAGGGATGGCTGTGATTATATTCTCCTCCCCTTATCTGGATCTAGGCCCATTTACACGTGATTTGTTCATGGCAAAACCTCATTGCATGTCCTCACACATGGGGAATGAGATGATGTACATCCCCTGTTCATGCTGGGGCTACATCTATCCCTGGAATTTGCCTAGAAAGAGATTTCAAACTGCTCAGCAGTCTTAGGAAAGGGAGCCTATGCTATAAGATGCAATACACAGAAATTCAAGCAGAAGAGAGTGATGATGCAGTGTCACAAGGTCTTAAAATACCTCCAAAAGTAGCAAAGATTCACACCTGCCCACAAGTTGCTGTTCAAATGTGAAGCTTCTAGAACAAATTGTTCCTCTGTTCCTGAAGTAACCTGCTCTGCTGTGAGGGTTTTTTTGTCTTCAACTGATGGATAAGGGAAGAATCACAAAGAAAAACAATCTGTCTTGTTCTTCTCCTTCATCTCTCTCCAGCAGGGAGATCCAGGTCATTGCTTTCATTCTCCTTCTGTGTGGGTCATGATGAACATACACAACAGCATTACAAAAATGGCCCCAGGCTGCTGCGTAGACCCCATTCTGGGATGATCACTGGCTTAGAAGGCAGTGATCTAAGCTGGAGGAGCTGGAGCTAGCCTTCAGGCTGACAGTGGTTGTAGCCCATGATCTTTCTGGTCCTACATCAGCTCCAAGTGCCAGACAACAGGACCTGCAACTTGTAGAGAGTTCAGGAAGTGTAAAATAGCAGAGCCTCTGCAGTGAAACTTTGAGCTACTGCTCAGTGAAACCAAACCGCACCACGGCGGAGCATAGTGCTCCAAGGAGCTGCTGAGACACCCTTGTGCAGGACAAGATGAGGTGATGGACAATACTGGTCCACCAGGGCTTAAAGTTGATGTAATCTAGTGCTGGAAAAGTCCTGAGTGCAGCTGTTTGTTCCTATATTGCACTGCACTTATGAAATACATTGGGGAACTGGCTGATTCAGGTCTAATCCTGCCTTTTTGGAAGTGAGGAAGAAAGGTTTTACTCAGGTCAGTTCCCTGATGTGGATCAGTGTGCACTGGCGTGGATGCCTGTGGCATGGGTGTGGGGAAAAGACTGTGTCAGCTGCAATATTGGGTTATGCTGATATAAACTGCACTGCTCTGATCAAAATTAGGTCAAATTTAAACACTATTATATTTAAACAGAAATGAGGCATGCTTCTGATGAGACTTCTCCAAAACTCACATGTGTCTGACTTTGTTGGCTGGCTGGAATTCAAAGGACGCCACAGGAAACCTGAGGGGTGGTCAGGACTGTTTGAGTGCCAGCCTCAAACGCAGACCGAGGGCATTTTGTAACCTTGGATTCCTGAGAGCTGGATCACAGGAAGTAATAAACTCAATCTGCACAGACAGCAAACTGGTTAACCGGTGCATTATATAGTTGTGAACAGCAGACTGCATTAGATGAGACTAAAGTCCTGGTGGACTAAAGCAAGGATTAGATTGGAACAAGATTAAACTAGTTTTGTCACTGTAGAATGCCACTGGGATTTGGGGACTGTAAGGCCTGGTCTACAGAAAAAAAAAAAAAAGCACTAAGGCTGCCTCGTGGCACTTGCTAGCCAGAAATTATTCAGCCCAAAACCTATTGTTTGATTTTTAAGATGGTATTTTCCTTAGACTCTGGATGTTTGTTTGCTTTAAGATTAAAGCATAAAAGTTAAATATTTAAGTAGAAAGAGTATGTGTCCAACAGCGTGTTGGACACCGTTGTGGAGTTATTCTGTAGGATTACAAAAGATAGGTTCGGAAAAGGAAAAACTGCTTCTTGCAGCCTTGACTTAAATGAAGCAAGATATAAAGATTTGGGGGTTCTCAGAAGCCTTCCTCTCTTTTGAATTAGATGGACAAATAGTAGAATTTGCTCTGCCAGATCATGTGTTTTTAATAGAAGTCAACACTCGAACCATAAATAATTGTGGAGTAGGGGACAGAATTTAAACAAGCTTTGCAAGCTCTCGTTACAACGACAAACAGTTCCACCCTTGCATGTCATTTTTACAAATGTTTTCTTTCCCCAGTGTCTTTTCATCTAACTATAGTTTGCCTTGCAACAAGTTACAGCTGTATAAATATCCTTGTTTTGTTTTCTGTGATGTGAAGTGGATGAACTGGATTGGTCTGGATCACAGACATGCCAGGATGGAAAGCACTTGCAGATATTTTCAAATTATTTACATTTGGCAGCTAAGCAACCAGACAAATAGACAATATGTATGACACCTGCCAAACTTACTATGTGATGCTGTGTATCCTACATGAGGGCACACATTTCCTCGTGCAGTAGCAGGTATCAAGTGCTTTCTTGAGTAGTATCTTGACACACGACAGAACATGAGCACTTAGTACAAGCTGTCTGCAGTGCATGTGATACTCACATCTGTGTGGCAGGAGATGTGCTGTTCTCTGTTCTTGCTGTGGATCAGAAGTATCCCAAGGCCACCCTCCTGAAGCTTTGATATTTGTCTAAAAGCATGAAAATTTAGATTGTGTGTGGCCAGGATTAACAAGGGACAGGATATAGCCTGTAACCTGGAGGACTTGAGTGTTGAACACTCCGTGTAAATAGTCCCAACTGGCAACTGGCCCTGCTGAAATAAAACCAGATGCCTAGGGAGGAGTATTGGATGAGTACAGGCTTCTGGAGACACCTGGCATTCAGAATAACTTCCCAAGCTGCCAGGGCACCTTGAACCAGTGGGTGGAGTCTTTTATTTAATCCCCTCAATGAATTTGTGGAGGTTTTTGGTAATTTTACTTTTTTTAAAACATCTCCATAAAGTCTTCTACCATCTGCAGTGTGCTGTGATGAAGTGTTTCATTGCTTAATTATGCATCATGCAAATAGCCACATCTTTTTGTCGGAAACCTGACAGCACCTGCAGTACACTGCCGCATGTGGAGCACAAGAAAAGGACCAGTACTGATCAGAAATTTCTCTGATGTCTCCTCCAAGTCCTGGTGTAGGGCTGCACAGCTCCACGACTTCAGTGTCCTGGTCTGGGTATGGCTCTCAGTCCAGAGAACCAAAAAAATGCTGGGATGGCACTAAACTCTAAGATCCATGAAAGGCTCTTCCTGATTTTAAAAGTGTGGCTTCAGTGCGGTAGTTGTTCTGAAGTTGCCTCACTAACAGGGCTGATCTCTGAGGCTGTCCACATAGTGTGCATGTATGGAAAGAGATGGAGGCAGCGCTCACTGGGTTCTTCCATCTCAAGCTGTTCTCACGGTGCTACTGAGCTGAATCAGTGCCTGGAGAAGGCCAGTAAGTCCCAGAGCTGGAGCGAGGTGAGCCATGGGAGCGCACATCCATGATGCAGAAGTAGGGGAGGTGGGGAGCCCCCCTCTCTGTGGCAGCGAACTATTAGATCAGCCTAAACTATCACATGGAACTTCACCTTCTGTTTTCTGTGACTCAGGGCTATGCCCCCATCCTGTCTTTCAGCCTGCTTATTGCCTGACTGCCACATCAGAGAATGGGATGTAAACTTCCCTGGTCTGACAGGGCCACGTACCATGACTCCGGTCTCAGGAACAGTGATAATAAAGCCATTGCTGTCTGTTTCTTTTCCTTTTGTGTCTGACAGATTGACCAAAAACAGTTTGATAAAATTCTGGAGCTGATAGAAAGTGGGAAGAAAGAAGGAGCTAAGCTGGAGTGTGGGGGTCTTGCCATTGAAGACAGAGGCCTGTTCATAAAACCCACTGTGTTCTCCGAGGTCACTGACAACATGCGTATCGCCAAAGAAGAGGTACAGTACAAGTCACCTGAACATTTATCTGCATTTACTACTGTAAATGGGAAAGAAAAGAGGTATGGTAGTGGTTTGAAGGGAAAACCTGAGAGAAGAATAGAAGGTTCCCTTGTTTAACTTATTTCAGTGTCCTAACAACTGCCTAATGCTGAAATCCGTTCTACTAATGAAGTATCTGCAGGGTGAGCTTCAATTGGGAAGGGGTGGGGGGGGACGGGAGGGACAGGATTGTGAGAGGAGAAGGAGGAGAGCAGAACAGGCAAAAAACCTGTTCAAATGTTTTAGCAACAATTTTTGTAAAATTAATAGGTGTCTGTTTGCTAGCCCTTTCTAACGTCTTGCATTTTGTTTGGTTTTACAAAAGGAAAGTAGCCCTGTGAGGGTACTCACTAGACAATAACAAACCAGATGAAAACATAGTAGATAATACTACCCTAAAGCTTTCGGGTGTCATTTCAGGAGAACTTGATATAACTCAAAATCCAAACACATGCCTTACCTAGATACAGCTGCTATAAACGCTGCTTCTGAATAAGAAATAGTGGTGATGGAGGGGTTTCTGTCTGAATCCTTGATTTTAAATATAAATAACTGAAACTGTGGCAGGCTGGAGCAATTCTACGTATTCTTTGCTCTGAAGTTTGAAGGCTTTCTGAAGACAGAGTTAAGCTCTCCTATGCAGAGGGACAGCTCTTACGCACCTCCTACTGACCAGACTTGAAATTGCTCAGCTGTGGTGCATGCCGATTCAAAGTGACAGGGGACAGTATAATGTGTGTTCTTGCTCCATTACTTTGTAAAAAAGGAGTTGCTTTATTGCAGAAAGGTGAGACAAGAGCTCTGGGACCTGAAGCTGGTGAGGAGGGAAAGAATGGCCATGCTATACTGCCACTGAAGAACTTTTCTCAAGTAGCCTTAGCCTCTGAACTAATCCCAGATTTCGTTCTCATGGTGCAATCCCTGGAGTCTGACCTTTTTTTTTTTTTCCTATATGAAAATACGATCAAAGCCAGCAAAGTGCAGATCTAATACTCTGTCTTTCATTATTCATATGCAGAAAAATGGAGCAAGCTGCATGTGATTAGATCCTGTGATATTCCTTTGAAATACAAGTTAATCTTCTTTTCATCATGTTCCCCAATGGAAAATGAGTAGTAATGCCAAAGTCCAACTGGCACTTGTATTTTACAGTTTAGTCTAGTGCTTTTTATGAGGCTGCTTACTGTTCACTCCTGGCAAAATGTTTAGATGTCTCAGATCTGCCACAGAATCTCTAAGGAACCTGGGAAAGATATCAGTCAGTCTGGGCATGAGCTAGATTCTAAAAATAGAGGGAATAAGAGCTGAAAATCCCATGACAGGCCTTTTTTTTTTTAAATGAACTGACTCCAAATCCCAAGTCATGATTCATGTAGCTTATCCAGTTTCATTCATTTGCACTTTTGTTGCAAATGCATGTTCATCCTTTGTCTGGGATCAAGGCTTCAGTAAAGTACCTGTATCTTCCAAAACTAAGACATTTGGAAACACTTGTATGAAGCTAAAGGCCAGGCAAACTGCTTAGCGCAAGGTGGCACAAGTGAAACTGTGTCTCACTTTTGGTGGGGGTTTATTGTACTACAGCCCAGGAAAGTGTCTCACCTTTGGTACCATATCTGAGGAGACACTCCATCCCAGAAATCGTGAAGTATTGTGTGTGCTGGCTGCCTTCATCCTGGCAACCTGGGAAGCCAAGTTTGTGGTCAAACACATACGTGGTAAATGCACTGCATGCAAATAAACTGCATACAATGACAAAATCAGGGCAAAAACCAAAGAAGAAAACTTGCAATGCTTGAAATATATTAATTCCTTCTTGAGTATACTCGCTGAGTCCAAAAGGAGAGTTGTAAATGGAGTAAGGATGAATCATTTGAAACATGTCCAGATTAAACTCTGCTTATTTTGATTGTTATAGATGATCCTCCAGTTGTTGGATCTTAGCAGGTATTAACTAGTACAAGACATCACTGTACTTCCTTTGAAGTCAGTTTAATTAGTAGTTTTTAAGGGATTCTATCAGTGACTTCTAGAAGGCTAGGATATAACATTTTAAATACAGTACCCAATTCTGATTACTTCAGAATTACCATGATTAGCAGAGGCTTTCCTGTACTGATGTTCAATTGATATGTGCAGATTTTCGGGCCAGTTCAGCCTATTATGAAGTTCAAGAGTATAGAAGAAGTCATAAGAAGAGCCAACAGTACTGAGTATGGACTTACAGCTGCAGTGTTCACAAAGAATCTGGACAGAGCACTAACGCTAGCTTCTGCACTGCAATCAGGAACTGTCTGGTGAGCAGTGCGGGACCTGAGTGTGGGCTGGGATTTTGTTTCCTGGGAGGGGAGAGGGATGTATGGTTTGGAATCATGTGTAAGCGCTGGAGGGAAGAAGCATTAGTCTGTTTAATTATTGATATTCTCCTCAGAAGATAGGGTCTGAGCTGCACAAATCATTATGGACAGTAGATGGCATCACACCACTGTCAGAAAGATAAATAGCTATTTTTGCTGACTTCTTCATGTTAGAATAATTTTAAAGATGGAATCCTGATTTTTTTTCCCACTAAAGATAGGAATTTGATCTGGTGTCTGATTTTGATGCATACAGAGGATTGATGTCAAGAGTTGGTGCCAGCACAATCTCCCTCTGAATAATATTTACATAAAAACGGGATGTTGGGCCTTGAAGGATGCATGTGTTGTACATACCTGAAGGTACAGTCCTATAGCACCAAACCATACCTGTCTCTCTTCAGTCATTTGCTCTGACTGAGATGCTGAGGAAGTATCTACATTATCTTTTCCTACCTGGTGTCTATAGAAATGGGGCTAAAGCTTTCGTTTTCCTGCAACAAAATTCTCTAATGCAGTCCAACATTTTTCTATACCTGGAAATGGATGCTGGGGTCTGCTTTTGAGTGTTTAGACAGCTTTCTGAATAAATATGTTAATCTCAGAATGTGCTTCATTGAACTAGGGAATAGGTTGGACTATTTATTTTAAGCATGGCCCTGAACACGGCATCAATTCCAGCTCGAGCATGAATGTCTTACAGTCATTAGAGACTATGAAGTGAGATGTGGGTCAGACCGAGTACCACTCAAATGTTTTATGTTTCTGTAGAAAAATAAGATTTTTATTGATAAAATCTGATTTCTCAAGTGAATGATCTGCATAAAGAGAAAACTGAGAGATTTAGCCTTTTTTGTATTGTTATTGTTATCATCTTGCCTCTCCTTGGTATTGAAATGTCTTTTCACAATCGATGTTTTTATTGTAGGATCAACTGTTACAATGCGCTCTATGCACAGGCTCCTTTTGGTGGCTTTAAAATGTCAGGCAATGGCAGAGAACTGTAAGTTTTGCTCAATATTTTGTTTATATGTGGATACACAATACAATGACTGTGACTCTCTGAAAATATTGTTGAATTTGCTTTTAAACCATCAGGCCTGCAGCATCCTGCACAGGGAGGTGCTAAGCCAGTCCAGTGTGGATGTACAGCACAGATGTGAGAACGTGAGCAGTGCCTGCAGGAGTACCTTCATCTGCTTTATAAGCTCTTAAGTCCAGCTCAGTCAATCCCACTTGCAAGCATTTTTCCTTACAAGTTAGATTTTTAAATCAAGGGAAAAGTATGGCACCTTGGCAGGGGACACTGATAACCACCCCAAACCTCCTCCATCGTTATATGGTGGCATCCAGGCCTCCCTTGACTGATGTATCACTGGTCCGAGTTGGGCCTCTTTGCACCTCTGGCTTTCTAATGTTGGAGCTGGAACAACAAGGAATGAACTCCAAGATCATTCCACTCCATTCAGATCACCTCCCACCTTCCAAGCTTCCTATTAAATTACAGAAAGTTAATAATGCAGAAATTTTTAAACCAAGGCCACCCTGTAAGTTAGAGGTAGAGCTGAGAAGTTGTCTTAAATCATAATTTTCTGCATGTATAGAAGAGAGGCAGGTTTTATTACACCATTCAGAAGACTCTTCAGAGGAATCTAATGCACCTTTTCTTTCATAAGCCAGATTTATTTCCAGGAACCATTCCCAGTAGCTGTTCTGGTGCATCTGCTGCTTTGAGACATTCAGATGCCTCACTTGCGAAGCACAGCAACGAATGAATCCTCAAACGGGACACATCTATTGAGACCTTATGGCTTGCTTTGCCTGACTGCCTGGCTAATTAAAGCATGTCAGGGGCTTATCCCTTGGGCAAGGCACAGGAATAGAGCCAGTTTCCACCAGCCAGGACATAATGCAATGGTGGGGTCTGCCATCAGTGTGAGCTTCTGGAGAATCGGTGCCCTCTTGATTATATGGTATCTTGTAAATAGAAGCTTGCTTTCAGTGAAAAAGTAACTTTAATTCCTGTCTAAGCACTGATAACTATGGGTACGTGGATGTTTCTTCTCTGGATCCTCACAATAGTACTGAGTTTTCACTAGGCAGAGAGTCACAAGGTGTCATCTTGTGGGTTACTGTGACCAGAAGCACCTACAGCAGCTGTCAGTCAGTGGCTAAAAAGCACTTGTGAAGAAATCTCTTACCTTAGGGAAGTACATGTTAACATACTACAATTTATGGTCCCTTTCCCTCCTCTCTCTTGTTTTCCAGTGGTGAATATGCTTTGGCAGAATATACTGAAGTGAAAACGGTCACCATTAAACTCTCCCAGAAAAGTCCATGAACACAGAAGGCCTAAAACGCTGACACTCTGAATGTGACACATGGGGGATGCTTCAGAGCAAGGGGGAGGGGAGGGATAGGAAGGAAAATGGAAACGCCTAACGTTATTCCTCTAGAAACACTGAATCTACTGGACTCCATTTTGTCAACTGGCTCTTCGAGATGTGATTTAACTGACCCTACTGGCAGCATAGCACACACTTGTCCTGTACAAGTCCCTGGCTGTACATCTGGTGGCTACTCATGACTAAAATGCTGGTCAGTCGCAGTGTTTGCAGGACATCTCCTTTCAGACTGTACCCATGAAGGACTTGGACATCAACGGCACGTTAGAGAGACTGCTGGTACCATTAGCATGGACTGCTAAACACCTTCAGCGCACAGGAGTTTCGCTTGGTGTAAACGGACTTGAGCGGTAGGGTTAACACAACCTGACTGAGGTTGTCAGAGTTTGTGTGAAGACTGCAGCTGGAGTTTGGGATGGAGTGCAAGCTTTCATAGAAGGATCTGTAAAGAAATTATCTTTGAAAGAGCTATCTTGGTCTCTCTAAAAATGTATGGATTCTCCATATTGGTGATATTCTAGCCCTGAATGAGATTTATGGGAGTTTCCTAGAGGATTCCTTTGGGGCCAGTATGTCACCCAACAGAGCTAGACTGTAAAGTGTCCTTTGAACCTGATGTTTTGGTATGCACAACATGGCACGTGCTGCAAATGCAAACTGCTGACTTGCTAACCCTTCTGGCTCCAAAAGAGTCACAATTGTAACTCAAACCTTCACTATAGCACTTTTTGCAAGAGGATTTTGCACTGTACTTACTGCGATGACACAGAGTTGAATGCTAAGCATGTAGTATGGTAGATACCCCACAGAAAACATCCCACACTAGTCCTTCTGGTCTGGGGGAGGGAGCAGAAGAGCTGCAAGAAGCTGTCCTGCTCTCTCTTTCTCTGGAACTTTCAGGCTGTGTGAACATTTTTTTGAGTCAGAGCTATTATTATGAGAGTAAAACTTAAAAGCTCTTCTCACTGCTTCTTTATCCCGCATTAATGTAGCTTAAAATAAATTTCTGGAAGTACAGTATGAAAAGGCAGGTGCCCCCAAGCACCCACTGAGTGCTAAAGATGTGGGTTTACGAAGCAGTTACCACAGAATAAGCTGTGGCTGGACTTAAATGTGTCAGCAGCTTTGCAGCAGTTGTCCTCATGAGTGCTGTCATCTCGTGGCAAGCACAGAGTAGCTGATCCTCCACTGAGGAATAAACTGCCTGGAGTTGTCTCTTGCTTACAGTTGTATAAGCACGCCTGTACATCAATAACATCCACGGAGTGGCTGTCACGCCAAGTTCATGCCTTAGTACCTCCTGGAGTAACTTCTTTGCATCCCCAGACATTACTACGAGATTGATGATAAGCCACATGTTGTCTTCCGTTCCTGGGTTCACTACTTTCCCTCCTCCTCCTCCCACTTCTGTAATAGAGAACCACTGGTTCCAGGTCCGCAGGAGCTCTAAGTATGCAGGAGTGAGTGGTGTCAGCTTGTTAGGAGGTTTATCTGATCTCGAGGGGACTATCCTCTGACAGCAAGCTGATAAGAGTTTCCTTAGGGCATATCCACAGATCTCCATGGAGCGCTGGTAAAGATTGCTGCCTCGAGTTTTCCAGATGCCAGGGCTCAAAGCAGCAATGCAGGTCTAACCTCTATTCGCTGACACAAGCAAGGATTTAACCAGTACCTTTGTTTGCTCAGAGATATGCCCAGTCAGTAACAAGTTCTATTGCATGACTTGACCTTTTTTTTGGAGGGGGAAGGAAGGTGGGTGGCAGTACGTAAAGGAAAAGTTTGCATGAGCCTAAACTTCCTTATTAGTTAGTGACCGTTGAAATTGCACTTCAACACTGCTTAACTTCTTAAAAGAACCATACCTCCAACAGTTGTGTGTAACTAGGAGCCTGTCCTCCCACGGATATGCGAGACAGGTAAATCTCCCCATCCAGTGAAGATAATGTCTTCCCTTCCCCATGAAAGGCCAAATGGGAACATTTGTATATACGTTTCTATTTTTGTAAAACACTTAAGAGTGCAAACATCTTCTCAGACAAACATTTTACTTTTGCCTACTTGACAGTTTTCTCAGGCTGCAGTCAGACAGTAGGGAGGTAAGGCAAACAGTAAAAGGCTGGTTATCTTGATGTATCTCTGTATTAATTTTTGATAAACAGTGGCTGAAACTGAAATCATCTGAAATTCTTAAAATCCTAGTATTCTGGCTTTATATGTATGATATATATTTCACCTCTTTTTATTCCCTTATCAAGTTTTTTAAAAGTCAGTGTATCTCTTATTGTATAAATCAGGGTTTGACTCTATACACTGAATTCTCTAAGTTATATAACACTAGACACTAACTTTAAAATAACCCTTTAGAGGGTGTATATTCTTTCATTGCACAGTAAGGCTTTCATACTAAATACATCCTTTTTTTTAAAAAATAAAGAACTATATTTATAAATTAGGATACAGTTAATCTAATGTATTTTTATAGCTAAAGGTACATGAAAATGCTATGTTTAAACCTCATGTATATATTTAGACTATGGGTATCTTTTTGTAATAGTTCTTGTTGCTAATAAATGTTTAACTTTGTGAAATGGTTTCTAAATGCTACATACTGATATAGCTCAGAAAGGAAGGTGGTGGAGCAGGAAACTTCCATTGACTTTACTCATTTTAACAGAGGAGTAACTTGAATGCTTTTTTATTTATGCTGATTAGTGCTTTAAGATAATTCCATCCCCTCTAGTGCATATGTTAAGACGCCTTCCATCAGCAGGCAACTTCTACTCAACTGAATCCTCCTGTCACTGTTTTTTATTTCACTCAGAATTTGGCCTATTGTGTCAATAAAAGTAAGCCCTGGAAAGGGTTACAGTTTCATGCTGCTAAAACAAAATGGCCCTGTATTGCTGTAGTTACAGGGGGCTCTTCCCTGAACAGCCCTGTGTCTGTTCCCCTTGATTCCGTGACCCAGCGGTAGTCCCCAAGCAGAAATGTGCTCTGGGCTCACAAGAGACAACATGATTTCGAGGTACGTTTTCCACACAGCAGAACTGAACACAGAGTGTGTGTTTGCATGTGCGTATCTGGAGATTCAGGATCTCAGGGGGGACTGTGAAGGAATCTGAACTTAGATTCACTTCTGCTATTTGTGAAGAACAGCCTATTTTTAAAAAGTGCCAAAGTGTGGTCAATGCTCTATACATAAAAGCTGGACCCTGTGTCTGTTAGTTTACCCTTTAAGCTGTCACTTTTGTAAGTTGTACTATTTACAGTAAGCGGAGGCGGAAAGAGAGCAGAGCTGCAGCTGGCAGGGGCAAGCACAGCTTCTTCCCGTTCAAGTCTGATGGATCCCTTTTGCCTTCTGAGGTGAGCCTCAAAATGGAGAATTTGAAGGGACCGTGGACCATGCTGCCAAAGGGGGCTTCCTGCCTTGGTCTGGCTGCTTCCTAAATCCCTTTGAGACACATCCATCGCTACTAAGACTCTGCTTAACACCTTCCCATTCCTGTCTTATTTCCCTCATAGCTGGATATAGTTAGAAAGCAAGAACATACTAACAGCATTGTCTTTTAACTCTCTTCCCATCCAATAAATGTGTAAGAAATACCTGTCACCTGCCCACACAGGCCAAGCCAAACTCCTTGAATTTTCTAGGAGCATCACTCAGAAGCTCTGAGGCTTTAAAACAGGGAAGGCTGGAAATACAAAGGAATTACTGTTAGTGACATGTCAATGGAGTCAGAAGTCAGGAAGAGTGGGATGAGATTTGGGGGAAAAAAAGAAGAAAAAAAAAATTATCTTGAATGTGTGGAAAAATTATTGCTAGCAGAAGTCCCTATCAAAATAAAGGAGAAAAAGTTATTTCAGTGGGTTTTCAAACAATTGTGCTAAAAAAGCTGTAAGAAAGGTCTGGGTAAGAGCCACGTTGTGAGGCATAAAAGACAGCAGGCTGGGTAGGAGGTGGGAAGGTGCTATACAGATACCACTACTGTGGCTGCAGCTAAAAGCAGATGAAGGGGGACCTGAACGCAGGTGAAAGCACCAGCGAAGACCCATCCCCTCTATGTCCCCATAATCCCATCAAAGAAACACCTATGGCAAATCCCAGTCTGCAGCAGCCATTCGGGGAATGGATATGGCTTTTTCCATCCTCACACAATCATTTCTTGGTACAGCCCAGCAAAGAAAAAAAACCTGTGCGTGTAATTTACAGAATCATCATGAATACCAAAGCAAAAGGCATGCAGAAATTATCTTCTCTTGGTAGGTCCAGCGGGTGGGGAAAATGAAGCAGCACCAGGCTTGTGGGAGGTACCTGGAGATGAACAGCTTTGCGATGGAGCATGCGTGTCCAACACCTTCAAAAGAGACAAGCTCCTGTTGCTTTTCCAAAGAGAAAACTCACACCACGATGTGAGGAAGGAGCAACTTTTAAAGAAAGAAATCTCAGATCAACTCCGCTATGGTTGAGGCCAGGCCTCTGCTGAAAAGGGATGCAGAGAGGAGATGGGTGGTGGTCTGAGGAGCTACACGGCAGCTGGTGAGGTGAGGGTGAGGCCACCCACACAACCTGCTGCAGCTGCGAGAGAGGGTCCTGCTCCAGCCCCCGCAACTCCCACAGGTTTTGGTTTTTTTTCTCCTTAAAAAAAAAACAGAGCTAAAAGCCGCGTAGTGCTTGCCTGGGGAAAGGACAGACTCCAGTCAGTGACGGAAGGAG
>NW_010140498.1:0-49506 GCF_000699245.1 Pterocles gutturalis | reverse complement strand
CAATGATAAAGACTCAGCCTGTTCCTGGCCAACGGTCCGGGAACAGGGGGAGTCGACCCCAGAGCAGGGAGGGGTCCCAAAACCTCCCAGAGCAGAAGGGAGGGTCCCCAAAACACCACACTCACAAACAGGAGATAACAGTCTGAGCGTCCCCGAATGAGAGCTGACCAGTGTGTGTGTAGGGGGGAAAGGCCTTGGGAGAGCGAATGCAGGCACCTGAAACGAGATATCTGGAGCCAAAGGAACCCAGAACCAAAAAAGGGCCGATCTTCCTGGGGGTCCTCACCTATATCCTGGGCATGACATGTATGTTATGGAATAGATTATTGGTCACTCTGTTTCTCAATCTAGTAACCGAAGAACAAATCCTGGGCTAGTAGCTGGGGCTGTGCCCTCCCAGCCCCCCTGCCCTGTCTGCGAAGAGCAGAGAAGCTGAAGGACCTTGAAATATCCTAGCAACACTATAAACATCCCTTTCTTATCAACTTTTCTTCTGATCACAAATCCAAAACACAGCCTCTTGCTGGCTATTATGAAGAAAGTTAACTCTGTCTCTGCTTAACCCAGGACAACACCTCTGAAAAATTTTGTTTCCTTTGTCTCCTAAACTCTTGCAATTTGACTTATACTATTAAATAATGCAACCGGAGAGGTGTATAAAAGTCAGTTTTGATATTTCATTCCTTTCTTTCACCTTCATTTTCAGAGTGGAAAGAGTATCCACCTGACAGGGAATATGAATATGAGGTCTGTATTTCTACCTAATCCATGCGCTCTCAGTGCATGATGGAAGTGTCATGTCAATGACTCATTCCCAGCTAAATTTCCACCAGTTTCTCCAGCAGCAGTTTTGCCAGAATTGAGACTGGAATCAAAAGTGGAGAAAAATATTGGCTGCATATCATTTAGTGGCAAATCTGTTGTTACTGTCTGTGTCAGGCAGTGATTCCAGGTCATTTTTTCCTCTTGAATTCCTGTAATATTTCATGATTTCATTAGAATCTTTTTAAAGAAAGTATATGATCTAATTTCTTGTTAATACAGAAAAGAACTCAAAATATAAGGCATCTTTATAAAAATCTAATAGGCAGACTAAAGAAAAAAAAAAATCCTTTCTTAAAATCTCATAGCTTTCAAGTCTTAGTTTTAGAGGTCCTGAATGCCTGTGTTGACCCAAGCAGTGTCTCACACAGATGAAGGAGTCAGGAGCAAGACTTTCAGTACAGGTTTCTTGCACATAGACAGTGAAGACAGTGGCCACTTTTCCTCTATTCCTTGCCCATTCTAGACACATGGAGCAGCAGGAGCATCTCCCCACAGCCTAGACCTAACTGTAATCCCTCAGGCTTGAAGTAATATCAGCTGGAAGTTCCTCTGAGCGTTGCAGCCAACATGCACGAGGACACCCAGAGGAACCAGGACGGGGGGAGAAGGGAGGCGACAAGGCCACATGCACCTGGGGCAGGAGCACGATGCAGTCCTGCTCTGTGCAGGCAAAGCCCCGGCAGCGATGCCAGTGTGGCTGGGGGCAGCTCTGGGGAGAGGGTCCTGGACCTGGATTCCAGTTCCAGTGATTTCAGTAGGATTAGGATTGTGCTTCAACTAATAAGCAAACTCTTCGCTCGGGATGCAAAACCAAGGACAAATCTAGAGGTCTCATTTTCCCCTTTAAAAAGTTTTAATGGAACCAAACCAAAAGAGCTTTTGAAAAGGTAAGGTGGAAAATAGGAAGCTTGTGATGCATGTCTTCAAATCATTAAGCTTTCCTTTCAGAAAATATTTACTACAGTGTATTACAGCTAAATTAAATATGGTGAATGGATCTCTCCTAAGGTGATAAACTAAATTAAACCAGGAAGAAACCAAATCTAACTGTATTGTATTTTGTATAATCAAGCAGGAGGAATTCCTTATTCTGACTCAGTTCTTTACCTTTGGTAAGACTTACCCTTCATCAATTAGAATAAGATTTTTTTTACTTTAAATCAAAAAGGTAGGTGAGACATAGAAGACAAAACATCTTTTAATCTTCCTGTATTTTATATTTGAAGAATATATGGCAAGTTCATAAAAACTCAGAAGTTCCTACTGGCAAATTATACCATAGATTTTACACATTCTGCATCTACTTGTTTAAATTACAGGGAAAAAAGTATATGATCTAGTTAACAAGATTACATTTTAGCTTTAAAAAATACATTACGCTATAAAAAATGACTCCTCTTACTTCAGGCAGATATACAACACTGGAGTCATTATAGTGTACCCACACCCCAGAAACAGAAAAATAAATAGAGGACACAGTAAATCACAGTAAACAAGAAAAGCCATATTCAACATCACATGGAAAAGTAAGTGGTATAACAAGTAGGTTAATTCTTAAAAGAAACTGATATTAAAAAAAAAAATATAAACATGCTATTCATAAATGAAAAGGCACACATCAGATATAGCACTAAGTATCCAAATGTCTTCTGTGCTTTTTGGTCGTTGTGATTTGAGGAGGGTTACTGGAACAACATGAGAAGGTTTGCACGTTGGTCTGAACTGCCCAGAGCCTGCCTCACCCGAACCCCACCACCCTGAAATGGCTCCAGGGTTGGGCAACACTACGGCTCCACAGCCGGAGTTTCCACACCAGCATATTTGTGTCCTCTCTTGACACACATTTCTGAGATGCTCTGTTGCAGCTACTCAGTAAAGGATGGATTATTTTTTGTGACATTTTAAGCAGCCAGGACACTGAACACTGAACAGTAGACAGCATTAAGAATTAATTAAATACAGCAACAGTCAGCTATTTCCTTGTTAGCATGTTGACAGATAACATCACTCCACAAGCATCTATCTTCAGTGTACTTACTTCTCCAAGTACAAACCAACCTCCATTAGAATGGATCTGAACTTACAAATTGTAAGATTGAAAGAATATGAAGCTTTCCATGAAAATATCTAATATGTGCTTGCATTTGCTGTAATCCCAGAAACGCACAGTGCAAGAAGTGACTCTAAGAGTGACTACAGAAAAAACAGGCAAAGAGGTAATACTCATGAACATCACACTGCACACACTGCTAAAGCTCATAAGGATGGAATAGCTCCACAGCTTTCACTTTTATTGTTTCCAGACCAGAAAAGGTAGGGTGGCCCCTCCAAGTTCCCATTTATCCTGATTTACCACTTCTTTACTGGAAGTGTGGGATCAGTTACAAGCAGCTAAAATTAGGCCCACTGCGATCAGTGGGAGCAGTATTCTGGTCATCTCCAGGTCTTATATGATTTTTCCAAAGTACTCAGAAAAGCAAAAAGGAAAATAATTTTTTTCATTCATGAATCTACTGGTAATAGATTGCTCACATATACATGCAGAACACATGAGAGGACAATAAAAAACTTCGGCAGTATTTTAGACTATTGGTATTAAAGGAGCCTGAGAGTTAACTGGCATGAGAAAGCATTTTGTCTAACTCCTTCATGTCCTCAGTGTTAAACATCAGACTTGGCCCGAGTCAACACTTACACGAAATAATTGAAAAAATTTCTAGTTTTAGTAGTCCTTAGGGACTTTAACTTTGATAAGCTTTTTTATCTGCAGAGTAGACATTTTTTAGATTCAATTATTCTGTCATTAATTTTTGCAGAAAGAGACAGAAACAAGTTTAGGTTTCCTCCTACCACCACCTCTACTAGCTGCTGAGATGAGTGGAGCAGATTCAACATGTGAGTAACAAAGAGATTGGTTCAATGAATACACACATCAAGTTAGGAGCCTGGGAAACAAAATATATGATATAGCTCTACTAATGTGTATTTGATGACAAATTATGTGCTGGGAGGGATAATATAACTACACATGCTCTGCCATAAATGCAATGTTCTGTTAATTTAATTTCAAGGCTCTTGCAGAAAATGAATATTGCCTGCTCATTTGTCAGACTTTGTAGTGGAAATATCATAACTGAGAATCCATTTTTTTTTGTTGGGGGAGACTATTTTACTTGTAACACATAAGTCTGAGGTATCTATATCAGCCAGTTCTATATTCATCAGGTGAAAATAGTGACAACTAGGTGCCAGCAATCTTATTAAAATATAAACTTTTCACCTACATATAAGAAAACTACATCTCATGATTGTGAATTTTGGGCTGAAGGCATCAATTCTCAAGTGTGAACTTATGCTTCATGAACACTCAAAGTCAGCCCACCAAAGCATATTCATGGTCTGACAGATCTTAAAGCTGTACTGCAGCTCTGTGATTTAGAATAACTCAGCTCAGAGACAGGTTAAGAGAAAGAGCTCTAACACAGAACACAGGTATAAAATCCCCAATAAACCTTACTTCATAGAGATATGACACCACACTGTTTGTTGAAGGGCATGTCCTTCACATCATACCTGGATGGTCAAAACATCTGGTTTCAAGCCTGTAGTACAAAGATAACAGAATAGGAGAGAAAGTCTGACAGTGGGCATTTAGAGCTGTTTTGCCAAAGGAAAAAAGAGTGTCCACAAAGTAATTTATCAGACTGATGAACCTTTCCCCTAGTACTTATTTGTCTGATTAAGGGCTGCAAGACTGGAAACTGCACACAAGAGATGTGTTTCATGGTAGTTCCATACGTTTCACAATGTTTCAACACATGGCTCCAATTTTCAGCACTAGTGGAACTGCACAGAGAGTGCAGGGTCCAGATTTTGACTCACCATGCTGAAAACGCCCTGATGTACAGCAGTGAGTCCAGCAAAGGGTACCCATGTTGGTCTGGACTAGAGCATTACAAGGACGAGGGAGGTATGGGCTGCTGGGATGGTTTAGCCTGGGGAAGAGAAGGGGAAGGGGACACCCCACTGCTGTCTGACCCTTGTTGAATGTGGAGGAATAGGAGGCAACAAGCACAATTTTGAACACAGGAAATTCTGGTTTGACACTAAGAACACTTTTTCACCACGACTCAGTGGCTCAGAGAGGTTGTGGGGGTCTGTATCCTCCAGGATTTCCAACCTGAACTGGACATGGTCCTGAGCAAACTGTGCTCATTAGCCTTGCTTTGAGCAGGGCATAGGACTAGGTAACACCCCAGGTCTTTTTTGTATCATAAAAAGCTTATATCCCCTAGTGATTCTATGATTCTTGGCATGCATTGCAGTTTTATTACAAACTCTTCCTGCTTCTGAGCCTGCCCTGTTCATGCAGTCAGTAGTGCAGTACTGTTCCCAGGTATCATTTAAGTCAGGATATTCAAATATTCTGCCTGCCTGTTCTTGTGAAGAGGCTTTCTGAAGAACCCCATATATAAAAAGCAGTGAGCAGGATTCCATGTTCCACAATCAAACTCATTTGGTGCACCACCCCCCACAAAACGAGTAAAAAAATCCCCAACAGTAGACTGATATTATGGTCTGCAACAAGTCTTATTTTTATGAATACCACAATAAAGCAAAGTGGCTACGAACACCCAGTGCACATGGGCAGCCCAGACCCACCGGTCACTTAACAACTTCTGACATACCACAAATACACAGCAAGGCAAGGAAGCACAAAGGAGTAAATGAAAACTCTTATGAGCTGCATTGGTTTTAGCAGAATAATCAAGTCTCCACTGAAATGTCTTATTTTAGATCAGGTTTTGAATCTACATTTCACATCTGTCCTCTAGGCCAACTAAGCTAATGCAATTCTCAGGGATGTTGTTACAGCCTTGCTGCAAGTCCACCCCATGCAAGCAGAAGTGTCACAAGCGTGGTAACATTTGCCTGTCCAGATTATTTCACAAATCTTATAGGGCCGGATATGGGGGTTGATTTTTGTCTGAATACACAATACAGCATTTTTTATTCTTTCTTTTTTTGCTGGGTGCTTTTTTTCTAAATTAATTGAGAGGGTCTTCTCACTGCTTCACCAACTATGATCTAGACTTCTCTAGTTTTACATGTAAGATGTTTCCTACCCCAAGACTAGAACAGATTTAGAGCCCCATGATATAGAAATTTACTTCCTCATTTGACTATGCGTCCCTGATTGAGCTATTTGAATAGCTGCCCTTACTAAGTTAGTTGGATAACTTACAGCTCTTGTTTTCATAGAAATTAAAGTCAGAATGGACGATTAGACTATGTTTCCTAACTTCCTTGATCTGCCACTGCTCTAAAACTTCACATAAGAGTTGTGCACTGTAAATGCTGAGATTAATTTAGTAAATTACAAATTTATTTTAAGGATAATTATTATTTAGGACAGTTCATAATTTTCCCTGCTTAGACACAGTAGGACTCAGCTGCTGAAATGCAGAGAAATGAGTTGGAGGATAACCAGCTGTCAAACTTCTGTTTGCATCTTCCAAGAGGACCTCATCAGCAGGGTATGAATTCAACAATAAAATAATGAAACAAGCTTCCTTCAGGCATGTGAAAGACAAGATATTGACTGGGAACAGCCAGCATAGATCTACCAAGGGCAAATTCTGCCTGATCAAGCTGACTGCTTTTTGTGACGAGATGACTGGTGCTGTGGACAAGGGATCACCTTGGCTTTAGCAAGGCCACACGGTTTCTGGTAGCAACCTTGTAGCTAAATTGGCAAGATATGGCCAGATAAGTGAATGATAAATTGGGTGGAAAACAGAATGGACTTTTGGGTTCAAAGAGCTGTGATCAGTGCTATTGATGACCAGTAACTTATGGCATCCAGCAAGGGACTAGAGGCAAGTGTAAGATGGCTTTACAAACAACCTAAATTGTAGGACAGAGTGCACTCTTAGCAAGTTTTCAGCTGATATCAAACTGGGGGTGGGGAAAGCCCAGGAGGGAACAGTCAGTACTCTGGAGGGGAGGGCTGCCATTCACAGGTACCTCAGAAAGACTGAGAAATCAGGTGATGGCAATCAGCCACCTTAAGATCAGTGAAGGCAAATGCAAAGTCCTGCATGTGGTACAACAGTACAGAATAATCCTATGGATCAGTACAGGCTGTCACTAACTTGCCAAAGGAGCTTTGTATAAAAGACTCAGGAGTCCTGGTGGGCAGGAAGAGTGTGCAGAGATCCTTTGCAGCAAAGGATGCCATGGTGGGCTCTCCTTGCTCGGGCACAGCAGCAGCGATGGGCTCTGTCTTGCCCTGCTGCTTAGCACCAGTGAGACCATCCTGGGAGCACAGGGTTGAGGTTTGGAGTTTTGGTGCAGGACAGACCCCGATATACAAGATATAGTCCACTGCAAGGTCCCTGCAATGGCTGGAGGTGGACCAGAGGGCGTTACAAGGGGAGGCGGATGGTGCTGGGCTGGTTCAGCCTGGGGAGGAGGAGGAGAAGGAGATGAGGAGAAGGATGGAGATGGGGTTGTATGCACCCTCATGGGGGGCTGTAACGGGGACAGATCATTGGGGCAGGCCCCAAAGAGGCTATGGGGTCTCCATCCTTGGAGATGTTCAGTCCTCAAAAGCCCAAGATCCCTGCCCACCTACACAGCTCTATGATGCCTAGACTTCATAAAAGGCTCCACAGCAATGTGGTTTCCTGATATTTGACCCTCTGCCTTACATAATACTCATCCTCTGGTGATGAACCTGCACACACTTGTTAGGAGTCAAGAACCAAAGAGAATTTATATGACCAGTCACTACCGTTACGGTAAATAAATTATATAGAACTATGTGGAAGACACCAGAAAGCCTGATATAAATACATACGTTAAACTAAAATCAAGTATTGTTTCTAGATGCAGTATTTTGGAAAGAAAAACATTTACAGTCATTCAAAGCCTAGCCAGTGTTAATCTAAAGCCTTTTCTAGACCACAGTCCTTTTTTAAGAGTGTAGCCTTTGAAAATTTTGATGCAATACAGAAAGGCTGAACTTGGAGATTTAATTCTTCAATGCATATTATTGACATGTTTTTTTGGGGTAGATGACAGAAACAGCTGTATGCAACAAACTTCATTTTACATGCAATCTATTTATCATACTTAAAATAAACTACAATACTTTGTTCATGGAATTTGAAATTTCCAGCTAAAAGTCTGTCACTAATTTATCGACCAGGTCATTATGGCCCCAAAATAATAAGTTTCTCCTTTAGCTGCACATATTTTATGAAAATTCTGAAATGTCCTCCTTGGGAAAAAAAATGAGACCAACAAAATCGAAAATTTTTAATTTGTTATGCTGAATGTGAGCATAGTTTGGAATCCGCCATGGCTTTTCTAATCAGTAACATGTATTTCCATGTCTGTTTTTTATGACTTTTAAATTCCAACAATCTGTGAGACACCCAGACTCTGGGGTTTGCACCAATTCCTTCAGTGAGAACAAGGCAAGATTTTTCTTCCCAGCTCACCCAGCCTAGTGCCTTGTATTGCTACGACAAGGCCATGTGGGTAGTCACAGCTAGGTGCTTGCTTGCAGACCATGTGTCTTGAATGAAGTACCACAGCTTTCACCTGCAGGGATTAAGGGACAGCATGCAAGGGGAAGTATCAGTATGCATGAAATCCATCAATACGTATTGCAGGTGAAAAAGCACGAAGAGCTGGGGTCTCCCTTCTCCCAGGTGTTTCATCTTCAAGAAAACAGATCATAGGAGGACACAATGAGAAGAGAAAGGTGGCCTCACAGCTTCAGACCACAGGTCCAACAAGCAGAGATAGAGAATTTCTGCAGCAGTTTTCACTCTGTTTTCTCCTCTCTGTACCGACTTCTCCACCCTTGTTTCTCCATCCAGCCAGACTCCTTCCAGCTTAGCCCTGGTGAAGGGATGTGTATGCAATGACAGACTGCAAAGCCTCAGAGCTACCTGGATGCTTGGATTATCTCTCAAGCATGCGCTGAGGAAGGTGCCAAGTAAAGCAGGCTGGTGAGCCACGAGCCCCCCAGACCAACCCTGTTAGCTCTCAGAAGATCGGGTACTACTCAGACTATCAGTCAGCACCACCATTTCTGCAGGATGCTCAGTCTTTTGTTCTCATCTACTGATTAAGACACTGCTTGAGAGAGGTCTGTCTGCAACAAAATTTAAATGCTTCAAGCTGCTATTATACATTTAATGCCCCGATTGTATTGATCTGTTTTCTTTCATAACAAAGTCAATGGCAACGCCAAGAGCAGACGTGAAAAAATGCAGCTTTATTTAATACCATTTGTCTTCATGTTCACCTGTTAGTTCAAGTCAAATGTACCTTAACTGTTTGTGCTTTATCTTGACACAAGCGTTGACAGCATCAATTATTTATGCAGGATGCCATATGTCTGAAGGTTATTCTAAAAAGTGATGGACACAGACTTTTTTTTTTTTTTAAATCTGAACAGCTCCAGTGCCTCAGTATGCAGAGTAAAAGGGCAGAAAATACCTGGTTAATCATTCATAGAGATCCTAATAAGAATTTAATTACTTTAATATTTTACCAAAAAGTATAGCTAAGAAATATTTTTGTTTCTTACTTTTATTCAGAAGTGAACGAATTAAGAACATTCATAAAACTTAACTTAAACAATTTAATTAGTCATCTTATCCTTAAGGGTGAAATTAATTCCTCACCACACAAACCCAAATAATTGGGTAACACAGACAGGGTTAATTAGATATATTCTATAGAGGTCTATAAAAGTGGTACACAGTACAATTCTTAGATAAAAAAATAAGGAAATATGATCATAAACGTATCAGTATAATGCTGTGACAGAGATTTTTAAATGTGCAAGGGTTGGAAAATTCTAAATTACACCTCCCACAGCAACTGTATCTCAGCAATAATGCATATATAAAAATGTCAAGTCTAATGCTACGTACCGTACAGGACCAAAAAAATGTCTTTATAACTGAGTAGATTTATTTAGGGCTATTCTGGGATTCAGAAGCTCCACAGAATGTCTCAGGGACATTCATTCCCCAGTTCAGCAAAGTATTTAAGGAAATATCTAATATTGGGCATGTAGCCAGTTTTGTTGATGACACCCTCAATCACACAGAGTCAGACATAAAGTTAGTGCTTCACTGAAATAAAGATACGTGAAACCTGTAAGACATTCTATGTAGCCAAAGTCTGACTCTGGCTCTCAACTAGAAGAAGTTGTATAATGCTAAGCACGTTACATGTGCCAGTGTTATTTATTTTCAACGGCATTTATATAAGCCCTGCCATATTTAACTGTATTTGTCACTGACCTACAGAGAAAAGCTACGTTCAGGCTTCACCTAATATAAGGCCTGATCCTGCACTTCAAAGTAATCAGCCTCTACTTCCTCCAGTGTCAAGTGAAAGCTCATAACGAACCAAATACTGTTAATCTGCAACATATGAGGCATAAGGCACAGTTGTCAAGATACAGATTTCAGAGAAATGCATGATTAATACTGAAGACAGACAGGCATACACACCTATTTAAGTAAGCACTGTGAGAGTCATAAATATATTTTGTTTACACTCTGTGAGATAACCCCAGCTACATTTAAGAGACATCATAAACTCCAAATTAGGGGGAGGCCTATGAAACTGTAACTTGGATTCATCTTAATGAGTACCAGTAACTTCATAGTTACTGGATGAAGAAATTCTGGTGAGAGTGTGGTGTGACCAGAAGAAACATTTTGAGAAAAATATTAAAATTAAGGAAAAATAGAAAGCTATGCAACTAAAACAATATTTCTGGAAAGACTGCCCTGCAGAGATAGTTTGCACCAGTTATGTTTCTTACCATTTTGCCTGAGAAACATCTGCATATCTTAGAAGCTGAGAAATACATCAAGGGGAAGAAAAAAAACACACAACAAAAGTAAGGTTTAGGTACAGATCTAAGAATTGAGAGGTATGTGTGATATCTTTTTTTCTTACATATCTCTAACAGCCTCTGAAATAATTCTGAAAATATTTAGATCATTTAGCTAAGACTGCATTTTATTTTTTTCCCAGAGATAATTATGATAAGATATGCCTTAAGATAGCTGCATATTAATGAACAGTCATTTTTAAAGGAAAGGAGTGCCTGACTGTATATCTTTAACACTGAAACACTTCCACAAGACCCCATCTCCCTCCTTTGGTCATTTTTCAGTGACACCCCAAAAAACCGACAGCCAACCCTTCCAGAGGCTGAACAGTGGGTCATTAAAAGAGGATCTTGATGTGGAAGAAAAGCTCTGTGTTGGTCAGATTTATTGAAAAGCTCTTTCCCATGAGGTTTCCAGCAGTGCTGGTGATACAGCCAGTGCAGGCAGACCTTGGTTTCCAGCGGCACCGCTGGTGCTGCAGCCCTGCCACCAGATTCCAGGTGCTGACCACCCCGGGCTGCTCGCCTGCCTTCCCAAAACTCGTTGCAGCTCCCTTAGGCTAAGGTGCTCTGCTCCAAATTGTCCAAATCTTGATCCCAGCAATATTTCCATGTGACTGCTGCTTCCATACATAACTCCCAAATTTCACACTGCAACAAACCTGAAGAGTAAAACCTCTGCATGTAAAAGATTTCACCTGTCACTCACAGCATGTCAGTGTGCTTTGCCCCCACTAAGGTATGCTGATGTCCAAAGAGGACTATTGATGTAAACAGAGTCTGAACTGAGAGGTGTTGAGCATTCTCTGTGCCCTTTGGGGGTTTAGTGAGGTGTTTTAAGCCCTCAGCACCTTGCAGGATCCAAAGGATTGCAATAAAGTTAACCAGCCACAGAAAGCCTGAAGGATGTAGCACTCCTGCTCTTTGAACTACATCTGCAGCTGGGATTTAGAGTTTACAGAAAATGTGGAGGCAAAAGGAGGAGACATTTTCCTCAACCAGAGAACCATTTTCAAGGGAAAGACACCAAACAATTACTGACTGTAAAACTACTGGAAAAGGTTTGGGTTTTCTTTATTGTTGCTGTTGTTTTAAATCATATGCAGACAAAGCCTAGGCTGTACTTTGTTGATATTTGTAGGAGGAGGTTAGTTACCATTTGCAGAAGTCTCAGCAGCAATGTATAGCTAGTCACATAGCACTGTCTGCTATCAGCCTTACAGAATAGAGACAGACAAGTTAGAAAAGCAGGGGGAGAAAGGAAGGGTTTCTTCTCCACAATCCTTGACAGAAAAAAACATTTAGCAAAACAAACACAAAATAATAGGATTCTTCTGCACTCTTTGCTTTCTTTGCCTCTTCTCCAGCTAAGTGTTTGATTTAGCTGCTTTCTTTACTCTTTCCAAGTCTTATATGTGCTGAGTAGCAATAAAGGTGGCTGTGTCTCTTTTTTGAGGCAACTACTAAAGCACATTGGGAGTTACTTCAGTGCCCTGTATGGTGCAGAGAATGCCTGTGCAATTTTGATAATATAGATCAAGGGGACAAATTAGTCCGATTAGTCTGGGTTTCCTTTCTGATAAATCCATCACATCATACAGTATTCTTTGTCCCCAGATTCTTGTGCTTTGCTTTTTCCACAATAAGGTAATTTTATCAAAACAGTCTTGAGCATCTTTTCTGTTTCTTCAGGGAAAAAAATAATCTTCTGTTGTACATTTGTGCTGGAACATGGATTTTTAAATGCTAAATGTATGGTCTTGCACTATTGTTTTTCATGATTTTGAAAATATATTTGATTTCCCTAGATGTCTAAAGAGTAGCTGAACAAAAATTATTTTTTTATTATTTTTATTATTATTATTTTTATCTAGTCAATATCTGGAAATGCTCTGGTCCCCATGTTTCCTATTTATTTCTAAGTCATGCTGATTGTGTCCTACAGATCTCAATCAGCAGTAATTTTAGATGCGAAAATATCTGCCAAGGTAAGACACTTCATTGAAAGGCAGCATCTACAGCATAATTTATGTAAAACATAATTGCTTATTGGTCAGTCTCACCTAGATTAATATCTAAGAACTCCCCTGTTATTTATTTACCAAAAGGACTACCACTTCCATAAAAATCCTGCAGAAAAAAGTAAACAGTGTCTTTGTGGTAAAGATTATATTTTAGGGTCCTATAAGCACACAAATAGGTCCCTCCAGTCCCCAGCTGCCAGATCATAAATCATTGCAATACCTCATGTCTGTGTTTTGATTTCTAGTTGTTTAAATCTACACTGCTCCAGGCCCCACTCCCTGTTTCATAAAGGAGTTGAACTAGAACCTTTAGAATTAATTTTGCATCTCCTATTCTTATGTCCAGAAAATGCTACAGAGTTTACATTTCCAATATAAAAGAGGAAGAAAAAAAATGCTGTTATTAATATGTTTCCTGTGCTTTTAAGACAGCAATTCTGAACAAAATGTAGGGTTCTCGAAATTATTCCTGAGAAAACAGAAACACCTGTGGCTCAAGGTATGTGGAACAAGAAGATTAAAAAAGAGTAAGAACTAAGAGATTTCATGGTGTGTAGCAGTGCCCTAATGAGCATTAACCTCCATAACAAATATGCTTTCTAGAATGAAACTATTTCCCCAGTCTGCTAGCACGGGCACATGGCTTCTCACTGGCCTTTAGAATCTTGTTTTTCAAAATTATATTAAGTTACTTACACCTAAATGCCTTCTTTTTTTCAAGACGTTGGCATCTCCCAGTTCAGTTATCTGATATACATGCAAATTCGGTGTTTGTGCATACATAGTTCTGTATATTATTCATTGTACTTGACAGATTTTAAATTCAGATTTATCTGTTGCTATTGCCATTGCACCTGGTGGAAGAAAGTAAGATGCTGAAGGGTCTTAAGTGACTTAGGAATGGCAAAAGCAGATGTAAAATGTGTTCCAGAGTGACCTATTCCCACCCACATAGAGCCTTTAGAAGGCTTTTACTGATTCACTGCAAGTTTTGAAGTAGGCAAAACAAATGAAAGCAAAAATAATGCTAGAGTATAGCAGAAATGCTGTGTGAAAATTACAAAATACAAAAAAACCCAGAAAATTTAACTCTACACAGCCTGTCTTGCTATTCTGCAGGTAATGTTATATGCACTAGTGGTACACATATATCACTATACATACCTGAAATATCATGTTAAGTACAACTGTTTTTAAATGTAATGTACTGCTTTATTTTTACAAATTGTACTACAGAACATTTATGAATCTACTACTAAATGCAGTACTACCATAACTAATTCAAATCAAATTATGCTTGTCACCTAAACCAATAAAGTATCTTTAATGAGACATTTGTCCTTGATTTTTTTATTGTGTTTGCTTGCTGACTGGTAAAAGTCAGTGTTCTGCAATTGATTTCCTAGTCATTAGAATGAATTAATGATGCCCTGCTAGGTTTCTAATGGAAGGCAAATTTTTTTTCTTTTAGTTTCCTTTTCATCCGACACCAAGAGTACTTATAGCATTGTGTTAACAACTGCTTTAACACAAATACAAATTATCAGGGAAAAAAAACAACCCACGACACATCTCAACAATTAAAAAGAATAAAGTAAAATTTCTTGGTCACTGGTCTGGGCATGACATTTATAAAAACTTCTCCAGTTACATCAACTCACACAAACAGAGCTGCTCTGCCCGTGACCCCAGCATCACTACAGGTCATGGCCAACACACCCAGTAGAGCAAACTGCCCATCAACATCCCCACATGCTCCACCAACTTCAGGTTACACATTTCACTGTCTGGGAGATCCAAGGAATTGCTAGATCCAGAGGTAGACCTGAGGTGGAGATGACAATAGCATTTTGTAATGCCTGTTGTTATGCAGTGGGTGGGCTGGGGATTGCAGCTGAAGATGAATTGTAAAGGCTGGGCTGAGCTGCCCCTTGGTGACACTAACTCTACTGCTCAGTGCTGGCAGCCCTTGTGTCAGTATGGTCAGCTGCTGGTCTGGGACCTGACACTGGGATGCAGCTGGGTCCTACACAGAGCTCAGGAGCTACAGCTTCCCGATTTCCCTTGTTACCCGTTAGACATACAGTGACTTCAAACAACTTTGGGGACTTTCAAAATTGTATGAGTAGCAAAAAACCACTCTTCATCAAGCCACTATTTGCTTTAAACTCCAATGATATTGAAAGTCTAAAAGTCCTCTTTGAGGGATGATCTTGTCAGGAGAAGGCTCCAAGCAATGTACAGGAGGAACAGCAGCAGAAAGACATTAGTGCACGAGTTGCGGTGCAAAGCATTCTTGTAAACCACATCAGAAATAGACACCAGGCTCCTCTGATTTCTGCTCACATATCCTCGCTGACTCCTTACTAGATTCCTCACTTTCCTGCACAAGACCTACTGCAAAAAAAAAAAGTCAGATTTTTTTTGTGTTTACAGCATTTTCACTATTTGCTGGTGAAGCCATCTGCTCACCACAGCTCTGATATCAAAACTGCCAAAACACTTTTGCTGAGAGTAGGAAATCTTCCTTGAATCTGTATGCACAGTAATTCGTAACTGTGTATGTTCAGTTGGTTACCCTTCAGAGATTAAGCATCTTCCAACTATAAGCCAGTATTTATATTCATATGTTGAAAAGAAAATGTGACCAGCCAAGAGCTGGGAGACCCTCAGAGCTAAGCACTTACTGGCTAAGGCAGAGCAACTGCCTTCGTTCATTCATACAGCTGAAATGTACAGTGACACCATGAGAAATTTTTAAAGGACAGTGATGAGCAACAGAAAAGCTTTAAGAAACCAAGTGTCAGTTTTCCTACATATTGTGCTCATAAATTTTGTTTTTAAACTTTAAAATGCACCAAAAAAAAGAATCTTACAAGGAAATGTTACTTTTATAATACTTGCAGACTGTTTGCTGAGACAAATATTTTGTTTTGCAGCAACTTGAATATTTCCATTTGATAGGCAAAGAAGCATAAGCAGCACTAATTTTGGTAATAAATTCTGAATTATTGCCAGTTATTTCTTGTAGTCACACGGGATCCAGTTTTCAGCCTGGTATTATCTAAGCCTTATTTCTGAATCTCTGAAATCTTACAAGCAAAGCATTTTTGTATTATATTATATTATATTATACATTGCTGTTCTTCCAATAAAAATCCTTTAAAGACTGTTTCTTGAAAATAGCTCTTCTAACATCTCACATGAAATAAGGTAAGGAAAAGGGAGTCTGAGCAGAGTTGCTCCTTGAAGGAAGGGAACAGGCCTGTTGGGAAGGTCTAAAGATGGCAAAATGGCACACGCAAGAGTAAACAAATTGAAATGTGAGAATGCCAGAGAGGCCATGTTTTCGTATTGTGATCCTGAGGCAGACCAACTATCAATCGGAGACAACTCCTATAATATTCTCTTGTGTAATTGCATCATTTTGGACAAAATTCCAAACCAAAAAAAAACAATTAGCATGAAAACTGCGGAAGTCTAAGTCTGCCTTTGCCTCCCATTTCTAACTGAGCACTACAAAAGAAATACATACGCTAAGATGAAATATGTTATCATCTGGTGAAAGGCTGGAACCAGCCTGTAAGCAAGTGAAAGGCAACAGGAAAATGCATGCAGAAAGGGACAAGGGACAGAGCAATGGAGAATTAATTCACCAGAGAGATGGCTTTTGGGAAATGTGCTGGCAGCAAAGATGGCTGACATTCTGAGCAAGCAAAATGTTTTTCATGGTTTTCATTTAAATTTTGAAGATTATTAAATGGAGTTCCTTCAAAGAAACAACCCGATTCCACTGTCCATTTCTCCTCAAAAAGTTTTATTAACCCACTCAGGTGAAAAGGAATAATACATAACATCTGTTTTTATACCTTAGTCTGGAAAACTGATTTAAATGAAAAAATAAAGTTCTAACAAATATTGGGCTGGTTGGCTGGTTTTCCTTTCTTTTATATTTTTTCCCCTTCCTCTAAGAAAAAGATATAACCAAAGTTTTTAAAATATGTCTACAGAGTTTGACTCACAGATGTGGAAATCAATGGGCACCACTATAGTGGCTTCAGAGAACAGTGGATAAATTTAAGTTATTTTGTTCTTAGCATCTTGATTTTTTTCTTTACTTTTCTTCTGATTCAAGAGCATGGCCCTGTTCTCAAGCCAATAGCTATGCGATTTTTCTGAAGGGCTCAAGGGCCCAGTTCAGAGACTGATTTGTTTTTCTTCTTTTTTTAAAAAGAACTATAATTGGTTAGAACTATCATTTATCTTATAATTTTGAAACAGCAGAAAAAATCAAGGGAATGCATTGCCATGTGGGGAGGGAGTGGGAGAAATAGTATCTCTTTTCATTTATAAACAAATATATGCAGAAGTAGAGAATATGAACACAGACTCCTTTACTTCAAAGGTTTTCCAAATGCTCATGCCTAACTGATATTTTCCTAAATTGGCTTATACTGTAGGGATCAATTAAAATATCATTGCTGATAAACTGCTGCAGGGAAACTGCAGGTCTGGACATGCGTACCCTCACTTCACGATGCAATATGTACTCGTACGATTTACTGAGCAAAAAGATTAAATAAATAGAAAGTTTAGGAATTATTTTTCATTATATCTGAATATGTATGCAAAAAAATAAGGAAATGGTCACTGGACAATGGACATTATGAGGATGGGGTACTACATGCTGTCTACTTTTATGCATCCATCTCAAGTGCATGAATTAAGGATCCCGGCTCCCACAAATGTAACAAAACTCCCAGAGGATGACAGAGCTCTTGGTTGCACTACGGACTGTGCATACAAAACCAGGTTCCTCACTGATGGACCTAGGTTTACCATAGACATTATTTCAGGATATTGCAGTGCTCCCTGGTCTGGACACAGTAACCAGCCACTTAAAACAGGATGCCACCTGTTTCTAGATAAAATTAATGACAGACGAGTGTCAGCTCTGTCTTGAAGCTCCATTTTACCCTTTTGCAGCAGTACCAGCAGTTCATGGAAATACACACTGGACTGTTAAACATAAAAGTAGCTTTAAGCAGCTTGTTAGAGGTCACATTTGAAAAACTGAGTTCTGCATGAAGAGAGACCAGAGACTGAGAAGCATAGAGCACTTTACAAGGAACATTTAGGAGCTAACAGAGATTAAATACAAAGATATATAATACAAAAGCATAATTCTGCATGGGAGATTTTTATTTTCTTGGATTTCTTGCTCCTTCTGTCATTGCTTGTTATTCAGCAAGTAAGATGCAATGTCTCATATATGCTTTTAGACCTTTATATTTCCACTAGGATATTCTGATGGGAAGCAGAAGTGTGCCCTCAGTTTCAAACCACATGGAGCAGCACCTTATTTGTCATGACAAAGACAGTAGCTCATACCCTAAAACACAGAGACTTCCAAATTATTTTGCATCACCACACTCCATGAAATGCCAATCAAACCATGACTAACACTAAAGGACCTGATCAGTGCCCCCTGGTACAGGAATGCAGCATTTCAACAAGCCAGTTTACTTGGCTAGCTCATGTAAGTTGTGAAATCAAGTTAAGAAAATTATCAAAATCATATTGAAAATACTTCCTTAAAATACTACCCAATGTATGAAGGAATAATTTTTCACCTGCAATCTTCCACAAGCTTTATTTGATTTTTTTTTAATCCACTTACTGTATTTTTAGCAGCAATATACTATTCAAACAAACCTAACCCCTAAACTATGCAAGCATCAAGAGAAACACCAGATTAAGTCACCAGTTAGAAACCAACCCTTAAAATTCCATAACCAATAGTCTGTAAATGGAGGAATAACACATGCTTCAACCTTGTCATTGTCTTCATCTGTAACAAATGGCTGTACTTTTAAAGACTTTTTTTATTAGCTGACTTAGAGTTTACCCAAAAGCAAACAACTACATCCTGCAAAACTTTTTTTCTCTTTGTGGTTAATTTTCCTGTTAGGCCTCAGTGTCTCAATCACCACTGTTTGACGAATCAGCTTTCCTGTTAAGCAGAGATGCGGAGCCATCATCTAATGAAAACACTCCGCATTTTACGACTCCCTAGACTGTAATTCTGCATATTAAAATAGAATTTCAATCTCAATGTAAAAAAAATAAAATCAAATCTAGCATCTGTGGTTTGAATAAATAAAAGTGCTGTTCATTTAATTTTAACAATATTTTTTTTAATGTTAGACAGTATAAAAAGAGGCCCTGGATGTAATTAGAAAATGCCTATAAATTAGAAATAAATTGGTAGAAATCAGCACAATTGTTCAGTACATGCTCTAGTTTTATTTAACATACAAATTCGATGGTAAGGAGTTTTGAGTCCTGTTTAAAAGTAACAGAATTACTATTCTTGTAGTTCTACTAGAACTACTATTCTTGTCACATATTGCTTTCATTTGTTCAATAAATGATGGATCTAAGGTGAATGGACTTATCAATCTTTTTGGGTTTCTTAACTCTTTTCAGTTAAAAAGTTGGGTTGTTTTTTTTTTTAGGATCCCATAACAGCATATTATCTTTTTTTTTAAAGGTCTCCTGGGTCGCAGCAGGCTGTGCCCAGCATCTTCCCTGAGTTGGGACACCTCTCAGGTACAGCCTTCTTAGACCAAAGAGGTTCGAGGAGCATCTGACAGTGAAGTCAAGGAAAGGCCAGGGTGAAGTCTGTCTTCTCAGGGCTCAATTATCGCTCATTGAGGAATGCCAATTCATTGTGACTATTTACTCAAAATTTGAGAAGAGGGAACTTTTAACTATAGGCTAGTCTCCTTGATCTACCTCTCTATCTACATAGAGAAAGAAGAGAGAACTTTTAATTACAGGCTAGTTTCCCTACTTATATATTTCACTGGATCCAAGTATTTCCACAGTGTCTGTGTGTTTGTTTGTGTGTGTTTGTGTGTGTTTGTGTGTTTTGTGTTTTTATATATATATATACACTTAGGATACCTTGTAGTAAGTTAGTGTGAACCTTGTTATTCTCAAATCTGTAATTAAGTCACTATTTTAATCATAACATATTCTATTGAATCATCTTTTTAATCTTTAAATTGGTTAATGATTGCATGCTACTAAAATTTAACCTTTGATTTACCTCACACCATTAATAAATTGTTGCTAAATCATAACCACGCGAGATATTTCATCTGTGACAGAAAGGCACCATAAAGCCTGCCAGGAAGTACTGAAAATTATGGGATTTTAGGGGACAACTGAATCTTGTTTCAATTTGTTTACAGGAAATACACACACCCTTTAACACAGTGATACAGGAACAGAAATACTTAACATTAGTGTTACGGCAAAACAGACTTATAAAAGTGTGATGAATTCAGCCTACTGCAATTACACGATACTACTGTTTGTCTGGGGTGGCTTTCCTCCCTCCCTTATAAATCAGAAATCTCTCTCTTTTTCTCCCCTCCCCTCCCCTCCCCTCCCTTCCCCTTCCCAAAATGGGTCTAGCAGAGGTCTGTAAAGGTAACGGTCATTTTGAGTTTTATAAATGTCTTTGAACAGGTTAATGTACGTGCTTTCTCCTGCTGCTGAACGCAGCTCTGTAAGGGACAATGTATATCACTGTTTCTTTGCTGTCACTTCATTTTTACTAATAATATTTTCCCTTACAAATTTTCCCATGGAAGGCTTGGGAATTTAATAAGAAAAGATTTAAAAAATGTTGCTACAAAGCATTAGAAAAAATTCTGCTTTTTTAAAATTTTCTGTTTCCTTCATTTATTCCTCTTTTTAAGAATAGCTACATAGCAAGAGTGTTATTTTCTGTAACAATAGCCAACGTTGCAAGGAACAGATGGGTCTCTTGGAAAACAGAAAATAAGCCATGTTTATAAATGCTAAACTTTGTCTAGAGCACAAGAAAAATACACACAGAAGGCCCATATTCTAAAAAGCTGAAATGTCTATGATATAAGTAGTATATAAACTTATTAATGGAAATTTGAGTGCCCCAAAAGTTCAAGTTAATATTAATTCTTCATTGTTACAGTGCAAAGTATATTCGGGTATAAAAAAACCAACAATAAAATCATTAAAAAAAATCAACAGCAAACCTTCTTTTAGAGAAGTATCTGTTTTCATATAACAAGGTTAGCCCTTGAGCTTATTTCTACTCCATTGGCTTTTTTTTTTTTTTATATTCCTTCCTATCACAATATATCCTATTTGTCTGTATTAGTTATTGTTTGCCGAGATATTCCTTGTTAAGCCAATGTAAGGCTAATGTGGTGCTAAGGAACATTACAAAATCAGATCCTATTTTTATTAGCAAGAGTCATGACAATAACAATGGGATTAAATTTGATGTGATATAAAAGGTGTCATGATGTGGTAGTAGCTTGTCCCTGAAAGATGTGGGATACCATGAAGTGTGCCACAGTGCCAGAAATCTGTAGATTTACTCAGTTCAGTTGGATGTATGATTTCAGAACATGAGCTTCTAAACAAATACAAATGAGAAAGTAATCTCTCTGATAGGAAGAAATTAGTAGAGGGACTGAAAAAGCTTAGAGTTATTATCAGAGATAGACAAACACAAACAGTGTGCTGCTTCAGATTACTCCACGTCTTCAGAGCTAACCAGGTCCTGCGTAGTTTTTCAGCTCACAAAAATTTAGTTAAGGACTAGCTCAGATCAGCCTTACTCTACAGCTGTCCACCTTCCCCTTCTGCCCTTATCCCCCTTCACTTTTCCATGTGCTTGCCCCATCTCGATCATGCTAATGAAAAAGCTAGGCAGAGAACTAGAGTAATTAATACGGCATTTGCTGATACACCATTGCTTGTTGCTAGTACCTTTATAATAAAAACTACACTGACATGTACAGACAGTCAAGTCCTGTTTAAATAATCTTGCCCAACCTTGCTCAGCCAGACTACATGGGCACGCTCCTGGCCATTTCTGCTGTAAGCAAGAGAAGGGCTGGGAGGCACGTGCTCTGCAAGGAGATCTCTCATCTCAGGGGAGAACAGCATCGTTACCTCTTGTACTGCAGGATTACCTGGGAGCTTAAGCCATGGATAAGGGCTAGTGGCAGGTCCTGGCTCAGCTAAAATCCAGGTAAGATTAAACTCTGTAGAGGAACTCATTGGTAGACAGAAGCTGGGGGAAACGTTCTTCTCCATGGGGAAATGGAGTAGAGGATGAAGTTACCAGGACTTATGCACAAGCAGAAAAAGAGGAATAAAAATCTGCAGAAGTCAGTGCAAATTATTAGGTTAAGAAAGATATTTCAGTAGGAAGCAGGTCAGAACTAAGGGAGTTTAGATGTCGCTTAGCAGCACTTGTTTGTGCTTTTTGGATATAGAAAACCAAAACGTTAACCTAAGCCACAACAGACTTCCTATAAAGGATGGGTCATATCTTAGCTACAAAGATAGGAATAAAATAATACCCTTTTCTCCACTATTTCCTTTTCAGCACAATACTAACAGTAAAGTTTGATTTGTGCATTGAACACCCCCTCAAGGAGCTTTACAAAGTGAGAGTGCCTCAGCTTCTCAGATTTAATAAAACCTATTATATACGAACGAACAACACCAATCCAGAGAAGCTACAAAATCATGTAAGCAATTGCTGAGAGCATCAGCCAGGGAGCCTGATCAGTCAATACTAGTGACTTCTAAACACTGTCTCCTTTGAAATTAGCTGCTGTTATATGTTATGACACAGTGTTATACCTGCCCTTGATGTTGCGTACTGATTGACTGCGCTGGTACTTGAGTACTGCCCATCATCTGACTGGATAGATGTCTTCAAATAGCATGGGGGCAGAGGTAATACTGTGCCACATAAACATCTTTGATCTACAGTTATGATTATTTACTGTCATGATTATCTGCTTTGGTACTGATAGCTGGAAAATTTCTACGGCTCTCATAAGACAGTATGGTCTCTTACATGTGAAAATTTCACTTATCAGATGTTCTTGCAGCTCACAGCCCCATATAATGGCACTTGGTTAGCAATCATGAACATGGGTATGAACCTTCTTCTCAAACACGTGCTTCTTAGGAAAATGTCTTATATTAAGTTGAGGACAATTTTTGTTGTCATATACAATATGTGTTTTCACTGAAGAAATGTTTATAAGATGGAAAAGGAAACAAAAAATATATTTTAAGCATTCTGGGAGAGAGATTCTTGGGGTGGCCTGGAAGATGAGAACAAAAGGTGTATTTATACAAGTTTTGTAAAAAAATTGTTCTTTTTCCACAACTGTTTTCTTGGGAATGAAGACAGTATTTTCATACAGAAAACAAAAAAGTATTTTCCATACACAAAAAAATAAATTACTTTCATTTAGCAGCTGTAGGTGTTGCTGTCTATGCAGATGTTCTGTGGATAATTTAAACCCAGAAGCTCTTGTCTCCTTAGCCTTCTTCAGGGATACCCAAATCCCTCCCCTGCCTTGTTCTTTCATCCTTATTGCCCAGATTTCCAACAGGTCTCTGATTTTGAGGTGGTCATCTGAGGCTAAAGGTTTTATAGATGAAAATATTATTTCTTCAAATATATTTTCTTTTGATGTGCTCACACTCATATCCAACACAGTGTTCCAAAGAAAACCCTGAGGAGCATGTTACCTTCTCCACAAAATCTCCTTGAATTGAGCTACTTTAGAGGACAATGATGGGAAGGAATAGTTTTTCATCTAGTTTTTCAACATTTTAATTGGCAATCGTTAAAATTGTTGTCTTCTCAAATTCCTACTTGTATAAGCTTTCACAGTGCTTCTCCACTATGAAGAAACACCAGCATTTTTGACTACTAACATGATACTCAGATTTGGGCTAGCAGAATACCAGCACATGTTGTAATGATAATTAAGGTAGCCTTTAGCAAGGCAACCATAGAGAAGTATGATAATTTGTGCAAAGAAACACAGTTCTTGGTGAGTACTTCACGTAGGATTGCTGTAACACTGCAACAACTTAACTTTCAGTAAAACTGTCTCAAAGAAACTTTTATTTCATCTGCTGCTCAGGATACTGCTTTTGCAATGGAGAAATAAAAGTGTGGTCCAAAGTACTCCAAAAGGCAGGCTTGCACTGCAATTTAGTGAATGACTTCTTGAAGAAAGTGATGTCATTCTGCCCTTATGCTTTAATTTTAAAAGTCAAAAGGTTCATAAGTGACCTCGCACAATGAGTAAAAATAAAGAAAAATCCACATCTTGTGGGTATAAACACAGGCAGTTCTCTCTGCCTAGGGAGACAAATCTCTTTCTTTACTTGAACTTGGTCAGAAAGGCAGGTTCAGAAAAAGATCTTTAAAGGCCAGTAGTAGCCTTAAATCTTCTATTCTGACCTTGAGTGCAACTGAGCACAGAAATGCACACACACACATTGCCCCACACACCCTTAAACTTTCGTATATTACTTCAGCTATTTTCCAAAAGCTGTCTGGCTAGAACAAAGAATAAGAAACATCATCTCCCCACCCAGGCTATTTATGAAATGTGAATAGTGTTTCATTATTCCCGTCTTATATATAAGTAAGCGCCCTGTTCACATACACGTGCTTATTTCCCACAAAACTTTCCAGAATATTTGTACCTGGAATATGTATGTTTGTCAATTGGTTCACACTTTCCAGTGTGAAAAAATCAATTTCTCACATTTGTTTTAAGGTTGATTGGAGATTTTCTTTCTTTCATTTATTGTAATTGAACTCAACCAACCTGAAATCTCTGACTATAAAAGTAGATACAGATGCTAACATATCTTGCAGAAGGGCAATACATCCAGGCACAAACAATCCAGTTTTTTGGCAACTCCAGGCAATTTCTTGAAGCAAGTGATCAATCAACAGGCTAGAGGTGATGCTTTGGTGGACCTGCTACTCACAATCAAGAAAGAAGTGGTGGAAGATGCGAAGATCAAGGGCAGCTTTGTCTGCAGTGACCATGAGACTGTGAAGTTTAAGGGTCTGAGAGAATTCAGCAGAACAGAACCACAACTGTGGACTTCAGAATTGCCGATTTGGGCCTTTTCAGGGCTTCCCAGGTCTCTTCTGAAGCTTGTAGGATGGTGGCAGTACCCACAAAGAGGGAGAATCTGTGAAACATACAGAAGCCTGTGGGATCAGAGAGGAAAAAGGCAAACGTTGCACCTGTCTTAAAGAAAGATGAGGAGAGGATGGATCCAGGCAACTTACGGGCCATTTGGCCTCACCACAGTCCCAGGAAATGAAGGAGCAATTCCTGTTACAAGCCGTTTCTAAACACATGAAGGACAAGGAGGTAACCGTGAAGAGCCAGCACAGGTTTACTGAGGACAAATCCTGGCCAACTAACCTGATTTCTTTCTGTGATGAGGTAACCAGCCTTGTGGACAAGGAGAGCGCAGTGGGTGCTGTATGTGTTGATATGAGCAAAACCTTTAACACAGCCTCCTGCAGTTTTCTTCTCATCAGATTGGTAAGATATGAGGATGAATAAGTGGACAGTAAAGTGGTTAGAAAATGGTACGGAGTGCTGGGCTCAGAAAGCTACCACCACTGACGGAAAAAGCAGCTCTGCAGAAATGCCCTGGGGTCCTGGGGAGTGGCAGGTTACCAGGAGGCAGCAGTGCTCCTGGGCAGCAGAGCTGGTGCAGCCCCACACCTGCACTTGCAGCAGCACGGGTGCAGCAGCGGGGCCAGGCACTGATCCTGCCCCTGCTCAGCACTGCTGGGACCGCACTAGGAGCGCAGGGTCCAGGTCAGGGCTTCTGGCACCAGACAGACCCTGGCATCCCGGAGAGAGTCCAGTGGAGGGTCCCTGCCACGGTCAGGGCTGGAGCCTGGGACGGATGAGGGGAGGTGGAGGGTGCTGGGCTGGTTCATCCTGGGGAACAGGAGGGTAACAGGAGACTTCCCTGCTGTCTGCAGCTTCCTGGTGGGAAAAGGCAAAGCTAGAGTCTTCTTGTAGATGCCTGGTGACAGAAAGAAGCAACAAGCAACAGTTGGAACATGGGAAAACCTTATTAGGAAAACAAAAAGTACCATGAGGGTAGTTAAATACTAGAGCACGTTTCCTGGAGAGGCTGTTGGACATCCTATACTGGAGGTGTCTGAGATTCAACCAGACAAGTCCCTGTGAATGAGCTCTGCTTTGAGCAGGGGGTTGGACTAGGTGACATCCAGAGGTCCCTGCCATCCTGATTTGTTCTAGGTGATTTGGTGATTCTAAATATTTGAGTTACATGCATTCAGATAGAAAACATGTTTAAATGTTTAAATGCAGTGTTCTTATTATTCGTAAAATTTTATTATGGCTCAGGGTTTTCATGATTTTACAGGGCGGATCTCATTTGCACTTGCTAGGTTTCCTTAGAACATATCATGAAGCTGTCTTGCAACCATACGTATAGAATTCTTTATAATTTAAACCACAAGACCGTTACAATAATATGATTCCTTCATCAATTAGACCTCAAGTTGCTTCCTTGGCAAGACTGTGTGTCACGTGGACTGTACTAGCCATATATTCTGTCCTTAGCCACAAACTACTGACTCATTAGGAGAACTCAGATTTTTTTTTCTTTCAGTGAGGAAGGAGAGATTATGAGATCAATCAGTGAAATGCACTATGTATGTCCGGAAAAAAAAAAAAAAAGGGAAAGGTTTGTCACAATGTCACATTCAGAGCCATCCTGCAATTAACTAAAATGTAGTGTCACCTACAGAAGATTACTTTTCTCATTGTAATACAACAAAAATTTACCCTGTGGGATGCAGTCCCAAATCTAGTGAATTTAATGGAGAGACTGTATTCAAATTTAATACAGTTTTGGTTTTTTTCTAGTGCATTTTGGCTGTGTTTTTTCCAACTTTTTAGATAATACTTTGGGACTAAAAATCATCAGAAACTGCTTCCTACCTGAACCTTAGCGTGAGACAGTTCTTATTTGTAAACTAATCATAAAGTGATAAAGTTGTAACCTTTTGCTACTCAAAATCATACCCATGGTAATTTAGTTGTGGAAATCAAAAGTGGGATAGAGGCATGGCTTGCCACCATGATGATTTGAATATATGATAACTTGTGTTTCTCACTCAAATATCCCAGATGGGAGAGGGAGGCAGCACCGCTTCATTTAAACCACTTATTCATAAGATGCTGAGTTTACAGATATTTAAAAATGTTACCATGTGAATAAAATTCCTGTGTACGTATTCTTAGTTTACAGGTACTTGCCATATGGTGTTCCTGTAATTCAGCCTTTTTTTTTTTTTTTTTTTTTAAACATACCGTGCATGTACTTGTGTCAGTCTCTCCCTGTGGAATTCTGCTCGTAATTAATCCCTCAATTCATGCAGTAACCTCTTCTGTATATACTCCTAGTAAAGAAGTGAGCTCTCAGGGGTGCAACATCTTAGGCAGGGAACAAAGGCTTTACTTTCCTCTGTCCATGTTATAGAGTGCTAATGTGATACCCTGTAGCTGAGCTTCTTAGCAAAGATTCTGAGGATTTACAGTTCTCCAGCCTTCTCAGCTAAGGGCTTCTTCAAAGGCTTTCAAGAGCTGACTTTGCAAAGGATTATGTTCTTTTAATGCACTCCCTTTTAGAAGAGGGCTTACCTGTTTTCTCAGTCTGATGCAGATACTATTAAAAGGGGTTTCCATGGATACTGACATCAATAGGAAATGGAAGAGGGTTGTCCTCCTTTCTGACCCACTGGAGTTCCTCACTGTTGCTATGGCAAAGCTTACAGATGTCACTGGTAGTGTTTTGCATAAACTGATCTAAACCTACAGTCTGGGCAAAAGTATTCTATAGGGATGGGTAAACACCTCTGGGTAGAACAAGTGAAAATTTGGGACTGATGACAGTCTTAGAAGGTTTCTCAAACTTCAAGAAAATTTGTAAAACAAAGGGATTATTCTACTAAATATCTTTCTCATAGGTTCCTGTCAAAGCCAGAAGGTCAAAAAAGAATGAATCTCAGTACCTTTTGAAATTCTCTCATAGCAATTATTAATGAACTTGGAATTAAACTTTCTCATTTCACACCAGTTATCCTATATGGTTAAAAGCAATTCTCAAGTTATAAAGCAGCGAACAACTGCATTTTGGAATTTCACCATTGTGGACCTGGATCAAAGACCAGGTAAAACAAAGCACCTCAGCTGATCTGACTAGGACGTGGATCCAGCTGCAAACCCCAGCTTAGACATTCATGATAAATGGATGCTAATATTTTAACATCCTAATATCAAATAATTACTTTTGCTCTTACATAGTCTTTGTTTTATTCATTTTATTATTTGACCATTAAATGGTCAATGAAACACTCCCCACTTTCTCCAAAATGCACGCACACAAAATAAAACAATCCACTCCCTCTGAGATCCACAAATCTTTCAAGTGGCATAGATAGGACTTCTCTGGAAGTTAAGATTTATTGCCTGTGTCCCAACACTTGGAGATGGATATAGGTTATTCTGCCAAAAAGAATACATTGAAAATTGGTAGAAAAAATACCTGTAGGGGCACACCAGTCAAAGAAAGGTTCTGACCTCCCCAGTAAAGCATTATTTTATCATTTTATGTCACCTGGATTAGACTGTTTGTTTGAATCTTCTCTGTGTATGTTTTATTGTTTTATTTCCCATCCTGGTCACATTTATTGTTTAGTAAGCAGAATTAGGGTGGCTGCAGTTTACATAGTCAATAGCAGTCAAACACTAAGGTCAATGTCTATCACATCTTGGAAAAATTGGGGTTAGAGCAGGTGAAATTATCATTCCTTTTTGTTTTTATGGCTCTAATGGAAAGCCACAGAGTCCCTGACCCCTGCTGCCACTCATGTCTTGCTCTAATAGCTACGCATAACCTCTGACACTCAATTAAAACAGGAAATAAGGCAAAGAAGGGGTCAGTATGCATGTCTGGCCAATCTCAGTCTTTGGAAAACAGGTCCAAGAAGGTTTTCAGAGAGGGAGAAAGGGGGGAAGAGGGGAGGGCAGGAGGGAAAGGAGGGAGGAAAAGGGGAAACAAAAGGGGAATGCAGAAAGGGAAAGGGGGAAAATGGAAAGACGAAGGAAAAGTAAGTCCTTTCGCATTTGTGTTTTGGGTCACCTTAAATCCTTAAGTGCATTAAAGCATCCTGCTGCATGGCAATTCACAAACATTCTGTGTCTCTACTAAAAGCACAGTTCTTCTTCCCGGCTGCCTGAGTGGGACAAGGTTGACACCTTTGATTTTAGAATTTCATACACTGCCCTTTTCTTTAACAATTTTTGCTATATAAATGAAAAAAAAAACACATTATTTTCATCTGGTGTCTGTGTGCAAAGGGAAAGCAGAAGAGTTACTTGATTTTGAAAGCTAACCCCAAGTAACATTGCAACCAATATGGGATCAGCTAAGAGAAATGGTTTGCAGATTAGTCTGATATCTCACTGGACGTCAGAGAAAAGGAAGGCCCATTACTTGCTCTTAGTCGAGGGAATAGGTTTTTCCTAAGAATAAAAGAGCTTTAACTATCCCCAGTCTAATTCTAGATATCTGTTGTGGGCTGCATACACTTACAGATTTGGAAGGCTATTTAAATCCACATCAACCACATAATCCTACTTGCAGTAAGCCACAGAAGGCAAACTCACTAATTCCAACATCAAGCCACCAAATTTGGGCTGAGTTACAACGGCAGTTTCAGAAATCTATTCAGTCTTGATTTAAATAATTCAACTGATCAACAAGCTATCATGACTAACTGAACTTTTTCCAGGGGTTAATAGGTCTTGCTGTTACAAAATGCAACCTTGTCTTCTATTTGTAATTTTCTACCTTCAGTTTTAAATTCCTGGACTGGACTGAACTAACATTTTTCCATTAAATTATTTTTCAGTTTGCTGATCAGAAATCAAAGAAAAAAAAACAGTTTGGGATTGACAGAAATAAAAATTGTTCCTTTCCTTTAAAAATTTTTATATTACACATACTTAATTATTTTTCAGATAGATTGAAGATTTCTTAAAAGCTCTGACAGTGAAACGTAGACATGTTTCAAAACTAAAGTACCACCATATTTTGCAGTAAATCAAAGCAAATTAAAATCAAGGTTTGAATTTTTAGGAAAGAGACAAAGTTTCACTAAAATGAGTCAAAGGTTCAGATAACCTTTTTGGGTGAAAGAAGATTTTTTCACCATCAAAATATATTACCCCATCTTTTCCCACCAGGTGCTTTTTTTAGCATGAGATGAGAGTTGTACATTGGTGTAAATTTGTTCTTTTCTCTAACCAAGGCAGCAAAGCTCTAGAACCACTACTAAAGACTATTTCAAAGGAGTTAAACTGCATTTTCAGATTTCCAGCACTAGCACATGATAGTAATGACTTACTGTAGTCAGACAGACCAGTGTGCAAGCAACTGGTGGCAAGTTAATGTCAGGGATTTCTTTAACTAACCAGAAACAAACAACAACAAAAAAAAATTCTCCTACAATTAGGACAGATTGTAACTGTATTTCTGTTCATTCTGCTCTTCAAATTCCCATTAGAGTTTTGTAAAGGAATCCAGAAAGGATCATGCAATGCATTTTGCCCACAGGCCTAGAATTGCATCTGGGCCCACTAATACATTGCTACCTTTTTGTTAAACAAAAACTAATTCTATGGCTGGGTAATTGATGAAGGAAACAAGAAGGAAACAAGAACAGCAGCCACATCTTATTTGTTCTTAAAAAACCATAAGGTCTCAAACCAGGCATACATCTTAAGTTAGGAGGCTTCCATAAATTCAAACCAGACTTCACATATACACTTCAGTACTTATCTCAGCTCTTCAGGAATTCAAACATTAGCTTCTGGGGTGTTACATAAAAAGAAATGTACCTCTGAGCCTAAACTGCTGTTTGCATTCTGCTGATGTCTTCTTCAGCACCGCAAAGGCTGAAATATTTAAATGAAATGCTGAGTTACAAGCTTGTGCACAGTCAACGCAAAGGGTCACAGGAATCAAGGGGAGTCAGTTCAACGACTTTTTATCATTAATTTTCTTGGCAGATGTTACTGCAGATCCTTTGTTGTGAAGGATCGTGAGCAAAGAAGTAGGGCCACGGGTTCAAGTAACTTCAACAGAGGTCAGCAGAAATTATGTTCCAGACAGCTCAGTCTAAGGTTTACTGGTCTGCAGCTTTTTGATTATTCCTTTCTTGTCCTCACTCTTTTTTTTCCCCTCCTTTTTTCTTTTTCCCCCCCATGAGAGAGGCAAAGACGGACACTCTGGCTCCTGGTACTCCTTCTTTCTGTGTGAGGCTGACTGGTTGATAGCAAACGGTGAGAAATGTTCTGAGGCTGGTTGTCACCACAGCTATCCAAAACTGATGAAAGGAGTGAAATGCAGTTGTTCAGACTAAATCAGCTAGTGATAACTCACACGTTCCGTTTGTCAGAAACATATCTGCTTCCACTGGGGAAAGCCAAAAAGGACCTCTGAGCTTCACACTGCAAAAAAAAGTTCTCGTTTTCACTTCTATTGAAGCAGTAAGATCTGCCCTGCAATGGCTTTCTACTTCAATGGAAGACTAGTTAGAAATAAGGAAGAAAAGCCTACTGACTGATGTGTATTTTGAAGACCTCAGGTAAATCATAGAATCATAGAATCATCATAGAATGGTTAGGGTTGGAAAGGACCTTAAAGATCATCAAGTTCCAACCCCCCTGCCATGGGCAGGGACACCTCCCACTAGACCAGGTTGCTCAAAGCCTCATCCAGCCTGGCTTTGAACACCTCCAGGGATGGGGCATCCACAGCTTCCCTGGGCAACCTTTGCCTGTGCCTCACCACCCTCACAGTGAAAAACTTCTTCCTTACAGCTGATCTAAATCTACCCTCTTTCAGCTTATAACCATTACCCCTTGTCCTCTCACTACACTCCCTGATAAAGAGTGTTTCCCCATCTCTCCTGTAGGCCCCCTTCAGGTACTGGAAGGCTGCTATTAGGTCTCCCTGGAGCCTTCTCTTCTCCAGGCTGAACAACCCCAGCTGTCTCATCCAGTCCTCACAGGGCAGGTGCTCCAGCCCTCTGACCACCATCGTGACTCTCCTCTGGACTCGCTCCAACAGGTCCCTTTTGTTTTCAAGATGAAGCAGTTTAGTTACTGCGATTACAATAGAGGGTTCCCCACAGGTGAACTTAACAAATCTAGTCTTTGTGGACCTCTCCACTTCTTCTAATAATCTGTGTTACCATGCTTTCTGTCTCACAACAGAAGGTAAACACACCTGCAGATCCCTATCTACAGCTAAGAGGTGAGAGACTTCCAAATAAACTTTAAAGTATGTGTATTTTTCCTCTAAGATTAAAAAAAAAAAAACAAAAAAACCAAAACTCTCTCTTGTGATTGCATTAGCTCCTAATTTCCTGTATTAGAGAGACTAAAAAGTCAAGAGGCACCATCCATTCAGCTAGTTTTAAAGAACATAGTTTTCTTCTGCATTTTTTTTTCCCACGGCTTTATTAAATATTTGTAAATCTGAGTCAGTTAGCAGTAGCAAACTAATGCATCTGCTTATTTGACCAAGTGACCAGCATCTTCCAAATCTGAAAAACATCTGGAGATAATCTCTTAGAGATATTGCAATCTGGTTCTCATATCTTGCTCTGCTCTGTTCTGTGACCAACATGGAGCACACTGAAGTCCATGCAATGCTTTCCATTGTCTTCTCACAGCTTTAACCAGACTGTCAGTGGAAACAGCCTCCCTGTGCAAGAGGCAACACGATTATTTTCAGCAACTTTGCACTGAATAATACTGGGAAGCATTGCATTTTGTCTAACATCTGCCTTGCTTTTTCTGTAGGTGGAAACTATGGATTGAGTCAAGGACAGTCTTCCTTTCAGTTTCTCCTGTTTCTTGCAGCTACAGTTAAAATTATTCTGACACACATTGCTCTGTTCTACATTCAAGAGTGAAAATAGAAGGCAAAACTACAAGTGCTATTTCACTTTAATTCCAATGCCATTGCAGCCCTTGGAAACAGTCTTGTCTACAGCTAAGAAAAAGGGGAGGGAGATTATCTATTAATCTTACATAATGCATAATCCAAATGAGATGCTGTTCTTATGATGTATTAGATCATGCATCATCAGAGCCAGCTGTCACTCCAGTGATCTACTGATGTAATAAATCATAGTGGGACACACCAATAAAGCATTACTCAGAGGAGAGTGGTGTCCATGTGAAAAGTAGTACTGCAAAATCAGACCAAAAAAAAAAAAAAATCAACACAAAACTGTGGCCTGGAACCGGATTCACTACAACCAGACAAATGGAGGAAATAAATTGTTGCAATGAAGTGTCAACATCAAGACCTTAAATGGAACTTATTAAAGCAACCCAAATTTTACCTCCGAAGAGGATCAGGCTTTGAATGTCCTCTGAGTTACAATTTCTGGCACTGAAGAACCACTTCTGAATGTTATTTCACACAGCTCAAAACGGAAATCTCAAGTGGCCAGATCAAAGTCTCTAAGAGGTACCTAACTGAAACTAATTTATTTTGGGTTATACTCATCATTCAGAAACAAAAACCTGAAAGAGAACAGAAGAAAGACTTCTGACATGTCGAAGCATTTTGCTTTGACCCTTGCAGGCAAAACATTTTGATATTTTTTTTAAATGTTTTGAGTTGTGCATTAAATGTTAGACCACAAAATGTGACTTTGAAACTAAATAGGGCTTTCTAAAAAGAAAACTTTTTTCAATTGATGTTTTTTGTGACCATTTTTGCTTCAATTTACTTTGGAAACCTGAGAAGTGAAGTGGAAATTTTACCACAGTCTAATTTCATATGACCATAGATCCATTTTCTTTGGTCAGGACAGAGCAAACCTTTATACATAAATAGAGAGATAAATAGATGGATTAATATCTATCACAAATACAGCTGTTGGAGAATTTTCCACAAAATGAGTCTATTTTCTTTGCAAGTGCTGCAGCTCACACAACCAAGTGATGAATTAAATGCTTAGGAGTCTGTTCTGTTTTCACCAAAAGCAATAGCTAAAGGTCTCCAGCAGATCAAACCAGCTGTTAAGCTGCTGAGAACTACTGGCTGCTTTTCACATTGACTATAGGATCTGGGCCTCATTGTCTTTGACAGGTGCCTCATAAAGCCTTGCAAAGGCCTACATCTTGAAAGGTTACAAAGAATAACTTTGTTGAAGATCTGTACAAAAATAACTAATGATACACAAATCATAGACTACCATAATTTTCTCTGGATTATTGACAAAATACAAAACTTAATGCAAATGTTATTTACTTCTAAGAAGTACAAAACATTTTCTACGTTTTAGCAGTTTAATTTTTAAGATTCAGTTATAAAGGAACACAGTTTTAGTTATAATATTGATCTCACCTCTTTCCCAGATGGCATCTTATTCAATTATCTCTAATTATATGAGTGGTATGGCCAGGCTAATTTCAAAAGACCACTCGACACAGGCAAGCCACTGTGGAAAGCCATGTCTCTTCTCCTGCTAAGAATGACAGGTGGGCAGAGGGTCATTACAAAATTAAGATTAAGCAATTGTGATGTTTGTCTGCAACCTGCAGACAGGCTTAAACTAGCCTCTGGAAGGAGAATGAAACAAGTCAAAATTGCCAAGAAAAAAACAAGCTCGGGACTTTAAAACTTCAAACCGGTGAAGGATTTGTGGGGTCACAAGACTTGAACTCTGTAACACTTGCAGAAGTAAAATCTCTTTTATTAATTACTCAACAAAATAATACACTGGGAATTCAAATGGAGAGCATCTCTTTTTACTAACAAGAACACTTCACTTAAAAGAGGAAAGTGACATTTCCGTCTATTGTTACACATTTTGCCTAGGTTAGTCATCTTCCCTTATAAATCCTGCAAACCCATGCTTCCAGATTGTTTAGAAAGGTAACAGGTTTCCTTCCTCTGTCAATTTTATCCACTTCAGTAACTACTTTGGTCCACTGGATGTGAACTACCAACCACATATGACATGGAAAGGAAATATCATGGCTGGGAGCAGAATTTATCCTAACTTTGTATTTTCTGCATATATATATATATCTTTATTTGAATGGTCCAGCACACATTCATGTATGTGAGAATCCCCTATATACAGTTAGCACCCTGTCATAATTAAAAGGCTACCTACCATAGCTCTTTGCCATGTTGAGGGTCCAGGAATAATGCAAGTGGTGTCTGGTAAACTTTTGATGTGAGAGGTTTATTTTGAAGGATACATCAGTTCAGTTTTGCATGTGCATGGAAGTAACAAGAGTGGTGGCTACAACCGAGTTTTACACTTAAGTTTGATGTTAGCACAGATTCCAATGAAGTGAACTCACAGAGATCCAAGGAATGAGGAACCACGTGCACACCACCAAATAATAAAATCTATGGAGTACCACACTCCAGTAGCAGCCTCTCAGACTGGCAAGCTTGGCTGAAAATCTTGTGAGCATAGTTTCTCATTACCGCAAGCTTTTGAACATCCTGGTTTACATTAGAAATAATGAGAACAGAATTTCTGATGAAGTTGGGTACTTCTGCTTCCTACCGGGATTGAAGTATAAAGAAGGTAAAAAATAAAACATAAAAAGTTACAACAGTTTTTTACCTCAGAAGCTATTGGATTCCAATCTAAAGGGACATTTCAGTAAATTTTAGTATCAAGAAAGTTGATTCATCTGTTCTTTCTGTATATGCTAATAAGATAATTTGACTGTAACGGTGCTACAGCATGAACACTGTCTAAGCATCCTAGAACCACATGTATGCAGTTGTCAATCAATAATTTTCAAAATACATTTTGAAATTGTATAGAAGGTTCAGACATTTATTGTCTGTTGACTTTAATAGGGAAGTTATTTTTCACACCACTCAGCCACAGATCAGGCTGCCTATGGTGATGTAGGTTCTTTAAATATAATCTTGCACTTTCCTTTTTCTTCACTATTTGATTAATATATACTCCACTGAAAACTGCATAACACACTTGCAAAGAAGCTTTCATTCTACTGAGAAGAAAGTCATAAATCTCACTGACTTTTGTAAGAGCAGGATTTCACTTGCAACTCCCATGCTAAGACAAGATCACAAAATATAGGATTGAAGTGGTAAAACAAGACCCTTCAGGATTTTCCTTTGTCTCTGGTCACTGGTGAAACTAATCTTTATTTACTGACAATGTGTAAGTAAACTTGAGAAATGCTGTTTACATTTAAAAAAAAAAAAAAATCCAGGAAAGAACTGCTATGTAGAAAGGAGGGATAAAAGGAGTGAAATCCATTTCTGGAATTAATTAAAAGATAATATTCACAGAGGAGTGGGCCAGCACCACAAATAATTATCGCTTGAGATTACACAGTCAAAAAGGCCAATTAAGGCATCAAATATAGGTAATGAGAATTTTAATGGATAATTTTTCATGCTCTAAGATTAATCTTGTATTTTATACTTAGTTCATCACACATACAGAATGATTTAGTCTGCTGCCTCTGTGCTCACTGAACAAGAACTGCCTCAGAGAACGGACTTTGAAAAGATGTCTGTGAGGCCAGAAAGGAAGCTTACATTATGCCTTAGCCAACACTGTAAAGAGGGTGGGGAAAAAACAAGCCCAAGAACTTGCTTCTCCTCTCAGTTATGCCTACAAAAATTATTACTAAATTCCATGAGATCTGTGTGGTCATTGCAATATAAACTAGATATCAGTGAGAAGATACAGCCCAAAGACTACACTAGTCATTTCTGTACATGGCATACATTTCTCTCTCACTTTCATGAGGCAAACAGATGTCAACACTAAGGAATCTGGGATCCCTCCACACCCATCTTGTGCTCTTTGCAGCTTGCCTGTTTCTTCTGCCTCACTTGTTCAGTCAATATTTAATTCAGAATTTGCAACAGTAAGACCATCTATTTTGATAATAATTTTATCAAATCAGATATTTTTTTTTAAAAAAGTGAACTCCTATTATTTATGGAGAGCAAAGTGTCCCTCCCATGACTGGCAGCGTGGTCCCTTGCTGGAAGGCATGGTCCAGACTCTGGTAAGGTGACGTCCGTACTATGGTGCAGCCATCCTCAGCCTGCTGAGGCCAACAAATAGTAATTACTGCATTTTATTAAGTGCAGTGCTCAGTCCTCTTCTTTCACACATATACCCTTATTCAGCTGAAGGCAAAAATCTGCAGGGTCTATAAAGACGAGACTTCTATCTTTGTAAAACATGATTCCTCAGTATAAACAACAGCTCAGCAAATATTCAATCATTTCTTGCCACAGTTGTCATGCTCACATAACTATCTAGATTAGCTACTTCATCACCAATGCTAACTGTTGGGGAATAATCTTCCCTTCCATATTGATTTGGCTGTTCTCTTCCTGTCACACGGAGTTTTTCAGATTAATAAATCAGACTGCATTACCCTTACTCACACATAATAGAATCTCACTCCACAATTATCTCCATTTACTCCCATAGCACCATTCCTGGTAGAAGTTATTTAATAAGGTTATCAGCCTACACACTCAGAGTTTAGCACAGCCTGTCTGCAGCTCTTATCGTGAAGAGTGCCCTTAACAGCCTTGCAAGAATGGGTAATTTTTCACACTTAACCTATTTTATCTATACCATCTTCCAGCACTTTCATTTACTTAATACTCTGAAGAAGAAAGAACAATTCATAGATCTTTCAGCTTTCCCATAGACTTTTTTCAAGACGCTACCCTGCTCCACAAGTTGTTTTCATCACTTTTAGATTGTCACATTTTTACATTGCTTGCATTACACAACCAGCATTTGTGAATTTGCCCACTCCTTTGTGCTCATTTTCCCTTTTCTTTCCTTACCCATGGATGTCCTCCCCAAACCCTAGTCTATCATTTCACTAGCCCTTTTCCAGTTTGTCCTGTAAATTATTCAACAAGTTACAACTTATTTTTATCTCTTGTTTCCCCTGTCTCTTATTTTTGTTACTTTTTTTTTCTTCCCTTCTTCAATATCATTTCCCCCTAATCTGCAACCACCTCAAAAACCTCTGAAACACTGATAGATAGAAGTCAAACAAGTATCACAGGAGAACTACCATGTTAGATTTGACCATCTCTTACACTTTTTCCCCAAAACCATTTGCTACTAAACTCTAGTTAGTACTACTTACTACTTCAGATCGACTTTACTGTCGTCTTTGTGCAAGGTAGGTCTCAGCTTACCACAACAATATAATGAGAAAGACACTATTATTGCTTCTGTGCACATATAGTGTTCTTCACAAGAGCATCCAAGCTGCCTGCATACTTGTGCTTCTTCCTGCTCTCTTCTCCCTCCTTGATAAGCAATGCATTTGCAGAGGCTAAAGTGCAGAGGCTAGATCTGGAACTAAGGAGACCCCACTGAAAGTAAATAAGCACTCCAACAGTGCTATAAATCCAGGCACTTGAAATAAAAAAAAAAAAAAAAATCAAAATCAAAAAGCACTTGAACCCCTGCCTTGTGAAATGGCACCCTAGAAAGATTTCTGCTTACTCGTCTCACATTGTACGTTGATTGCACCAAGGCTCGAGAAAGAACAGCCACAAGCATTTCAGACTACATTTGCTCTTCAGTGACAAATCCTTTCTTAGACAGTCCAAGGACAAAGGTATCCTTAGTAAGATTTGGAACATGTACTAAGTTCCAGCCTTTAAAATCTTAGTCAGACAATTTCAGTCTTTCATGACAATCATGTTTTCTGGCATATAAAACATAGCCAAGAAGTTAGTGTCTCAGATTTCTAAAACGTAACAGTAATATAAAACCAAATATGTAGCTCTGGACTATGGTAAGCACAGTCAACTTGGCACACATTCAAAAAATAAAACTTAAATTTCCAAGTTGTTTTTAATATAGCACTTGAAAGAAACACAATAAAGATTTGTTTAATTATGAATCCAATCTCATTTCCATGATACTAAAATGTGACCAGCATTTGAATAGTATTTAGGGTTTTTTGTTTACTAGACAAAGGAAAAATATGTCTTCTGTATACCTGAAAAAGAGAGATTTTAATGCAAACTATTTCTAATTCAGTTAAGGCAAAGCTATTTGTTTGAGGCATAAAGGAAAATTAGTAAGAAAACAGCTTTTTGGAAAACCTAAAAGCTGTGGGATTCTTAACTGACTAAATGTAGAACTGTCACCTTGCTTTTAATTTGCCTTAGTTGAAACTGTACTGATCTTATCATAGAAATACAAACAAAGCGTGATTTCTTATTACCAAACTCAGGGACATGGACAATGTCCATCATCAGCATTTCACTCAAATATAAATATGATTCAATCATCAGTGCCCTAGTTCTCTTACCCAGTAATGCTAGTGACTGTCATAGCAGAACAAATTTAAAAAGAAACCCTACTAAGGTGGTAGTGCACAGACATTACGCAGAGCTACTCTCCATACAAAGGACTAGTTGAAGTCCCTTAGCAAGAAGGAAAACTACAGTTTAATGATAAGGATGTGTAGGTTTCAATTCCTAAAATAAGACAGGACTACAATGCCTGCAAAAGAAATACGCTGTTCCTACAATGGCAATAAACCTTCACTTTAAGAATATTTAAGGGCTATTTTTCAGTGATCAATGGAATCAGTAACAGACTGAGGAATGCCCATCTGGAATGAGTTGGTAGCCATGCACATCAATTTTATAGCTGATTACAGATTGCAAATGCAGGAAATATAAAAACAACCTTCCACAATATTTGTAAAAGGGTTTTGCATATTTTATTTCATCATTTTTAATGGTTAATTGAAAGTTGAAACCTAGCACAAAAATGGGTTACTGACACCCTGTTATCCTGACACCCTGTTATCCAGGCACCCTGATCTCCACTTTTCTGCTGTAGCACAGAAAGACCCACCTAGACACTAGCAAACTGCATCCTTTATAGTTTTCAGCTTTATGTAACATTTCAGACAAGTGCAGCACACAGAGCTTTCTCACTTCTCATCATCAGCTTCAGGGCAGGCAGAATTCATTTTAGTGTGATCCTTTTGCAACGAACACAAAATATCAGTACAATACCATCACTTTAGAAGTGTCAAATTTTGTTGGCTTTTCTCACATGATTACTTCCACTGGCTTCCAAAAGACTATTGTAAGAATGGGTACTTTTTTCCTGTCTACCAAAATATTAGCAGTATCTAAAAGAACCAATGTTCAACAACAGGTGAATAGCAGGAACGGAAAAAAGGAAAACAAAAGCAAAACAATTCCAAGCTGCAGCTGAGTATAATTACAGACATAAAGCCTTGAACACAATCTAATCACTAGCAAATCAATCGAATCATACTGAAATGAGAATATGCCATCTCCAGCATCTTTAGTAGCAAAGAAGGTAAGAATTCAGTGAATCTCAGGTGCAAAGTATAGAGGAAAGAAATAGTCATCTATGAAATCTTTTGTCTGGACCCCACCTTTCCCTCTTGATGTCTTTTGATCTTTGCTTCAAGTACTGGGGATAACTAGTGGGAATGAAAGGAAGGACAGACCCACATAATTCATTTTGCCATCATAACCTCCACAGAAATCTGTATACAAGTAAACTTATCTGTTCCTGCTCCTCCTACCTAGCTGGACAGGTTCAGAAGAAAGCACCAGCAATGCAGCTTCAGACAGACCTGCTCCTGCAAGCTGCAGCGTGCTCGAGTCAGCACAGCCTAGAGGACATGCATGCAGACAGAACACTTTGACCTTGTACCTCTGTGTGTATTTGGTGTGTATTCAGAAAAGATCTTGTATAAAATTCTATAAAGGCTACAGTATGTATGTGTATACATTTACATACACACACACTTGTACTCCTACCATCAGTGAAAAGATATGCAACAACAGACTACTTAACCACCCTCCGATAAGTACTCCTACTGAGTTATCTAGTAAAAGTCACCAAGCTGTGAACTTGCAGGAGAAAAGCTGCCTCCTATAGACCTTATAACAATAGCACAGTGTGCAACTCTGCAATGGTGCATAGCTCCACTATGTGGTATTCAATCTTTTTTTCCTTCAAACAATCAAGGATTACTCAAAAGAAAGAGGCAGCTAAGGAGACATATCCACTGCTGTGCAACATCCTAGTTAACGGTATTTAACTGTTGTGCTGAACCCAGCTCACACTTACTTTTAGTTGTCATGGCTCACAAAAATCAATGACGTTCTACTGAACCACAGTTTCAATATCTTGCTTATTCATATAAGACCACAGTATTTACCCAAAAATTCAAATGTACAAATAACATCCTCTAATACTTTCTGTATTCTAGAGAGTCCATGAGCCATTTCAATCAAAAAGATACTGTACAATGTAGTTAACATTCTATAGAAAAATACTATGAATACACTATAAAGTATGACAAATTTTCTAGTGAGCCGACACTACAAAGTTTGCGGTTAACACAACTTTGCAACTATACAATCTAGGAACAGGAATTTTGTTACTAGCTGAAAATAAACTTCTTAGTCGGACAGCTGCTAAATTATTAAAATACCTGCTTTGAAAAGAAAGGAAATGTTGTAAAAAAGTCTGAAACTGCATAAACAATCATGTCACTGAAAAGACTTTGCACAAAAAGGATGAAGTAAGTTTTCATACCGGTGTTTAAAGATGAAAAAAATAATTAAATTCAACAACTGATGGCAAAGACTCAAGATTATACTTTTATGTTGTGTTAAAGCTATGCATACACATAAAGCCACAAGCTTTTACACAGCAAAACTGGAAGCTTTCCTGGCCTATGTTGTACCTCATTTTATTGCAAAGAAGAGCAGTCAATGACAAGTATTTTGGCTAGTTGTCTCTTTATGGACAGAACTACACATTTTCAGTTTCCACAGGAGAGGCTCATAAAAATACACCTTCCTCCTTTTATTCCTGAGGCAGCAGTAGCGATAATAAGGCCTCTATTTATGAATAATGCTAAGAAAAACAGTGGCTTTATCAGTCAACACCCTCAGGGTAACAGCTCCATTAACATAGAAATAATCTTTACTTTTTCAGGATACCCACATAATATGTAGAAATCTTTCCAAGAAAGAGGAGGTTCCCTACAAACCTATCTCTGTTGTGAAACTCTTATCTTGGGAGTTCTAAGGAGAGAAACAAATTAAAAATTCCCCAAGATTACAAATTGTGGATGAACCTCAGGATACTTTAAAATAGGTTTATTAAAAGGGAATCAAAGGTAGGAACTATGAAAAGGAAAAAAAAAAAAAAAAAAAGAAAATAAAGGAATGAATGTATCAATTACCAGGTACTAGTATTACAAATCACTGTTACCTGAAGAAAAATCTAAAAATCTAGCACCCTTACTCACACTGAACTGAAGCTTCTGTCATAGAGTAAGTTAATCACTTACGTAGATCAGCAAAATGCCTCTTTTCTGTCTCATACGTATTGCATTCAAATTTTCTGCAGTCTGAGGTGTCTCAGTAAGACAATGCAGGTCCCCACTGGCAAATCCGAGCAAGCTTAGAAAGTGAGAGAATGAGTTTGAATTTCTCTATGCCAAAGACAGAAGTCACATCTTGAATAAGCTCTCTAACTTTTAAGTTGCTGTGTCAGAGTCCCACCTTCAGCTGTATTTTCTTAAGAAAATAGCAGCATTCCTGTATTTTGCATTGTGTCTAATGCCTGAGGAGTGCTCTGTGAAACTGGCACTGTATGAGTCACTCAGAATAGCTTAATATGTGGGGGAACATAAAGACTTCCAACCCTATTTGGCAGTAAGCACGGGTTAACACAATGATATTATCAGCCTTTCTGAGATTACAATGCTGCTTGGCATACAGAAAGGGAAAACGTTAAGCTCCTGGTAAAGTTTAATGTACTAAGTACAGACATGAATCCTAGGTGACTGCAGTTTGAGAGTCAGGTGCATGCATTCTTCCCCTGCATTTGAGAGCAGGCACTAATTTATTTCCAAATGCAGTTCTGAACACAGATGAAAAGTATTCATCGATGCTGGTGTACTCCAAAGCAGAGCAATCCTGGGGCACATCAGAATGTGCCCTAGAGATCTGCAAGAAATAAGTCAAGATTGGTCTGCATGGTGGAGTGGAGAAAAGGTCTTGTATGTGGAAACAGTAAAAGGAGCAAATTGCAATAGGGCAGTAAGAATGGCACCCATTACTCGGTTACTAAGACCCTACCATACCTCTGTGTGCAGCTCCTCCAGGATGCTCAAGCCGGGAGGCAAAGGGAGACTGTGCAAACCCTGATAATTTACTGGAGTGGGATGGAGAGACTGCTCACAGCTAACTCATAAAAGGCACAAAAATATATATATACAAAGGCAGCATATGGTGAACAACCTGAAAACCCAGGAGAGAGAGACTTGCAAGATGGTATCCTTTGTCCTACATCTCCCCTAAGGAGTCCTGGAAGGACTGCCTGGGGACTACTAGAGTACAGGTGTTTTGGGGCTGGGCTGCGAGACACGTGCATCTCAGTGCTTATGGGTTTTTCCTTATGAAAGCATTAATCTGAATTATTAAAACTAGTTTCACTTTAGTTTTCAGAAATACACGTCCCTTCCACTCCTGCAAGAGCCTGCATTCAGCTTTGCTGCACCATTGCAACAGTACTTCCTACACTAGCTTGCTGGAGTCTAGCTTTTGTTATCATCTTTTACATGGAAATTTTCAGTGCAATAAGGGTTTCTTACCCATATGGTCATAATCCTCCCATCTGTTCTTTAACCAGATATATTTACTCTTTTCCTAGCTACACTTCTGGCCTCTTAATTGGCCAACCGGAGATCCTGCAAGCCTGAGTTTTGCCCTGCTCAGCAGCCACTGACGAGACAAGAATGCCCTCTGAGGGCATGAAAGCTTCTTTACCTAAAAGCCAAAATGAAACACTGTCTGGCAAAACACAAACAAAAGCTTTTCTGGTACAAAGAGAAGGCCAGTAACCAAGCTGACTGACACCTGACACCTGAAGCCCCCTCCTTCATCCCCTCTCCAGATGTCCTCCAAGCCAGAGACTATATAGCTGGTGCTTTCTTCAGCACTGCCATACACGTCTCAAGCACACAGGGTCAAATTCAATTTTTACACTAGTTTCACAGCTGCTTCTTTCAAAATAAACAGAGGTTTCAGAAGTAAAATAGGTACAACCTTCCTCTGTCAAACAAAGAGAGTCTTTTGGGACTGCTTTTGGTAGTAAAGACAGTATATTTAGATTTCTGAGCATCTCTGGTGTTTTTAGTGCCTTATTTTAGATTTTATGTGCCCGACTCCTTCAGTAAAGCCAGTCACTTATATTCACAGTGCAGAGTAACGAAATATTTAACTGCTGTTAAAGCTACAGTTATCACATCACTGAAAAAAACTAAAAACAGAAAAAACCCCAAAATAATCCATAGCATTTCTTTGAAAACTTCTGCTTCTTTGCCTGGACATTTAAAGTCCTTGAGAAAATGAGTCAAGTACACTGCTCTGATTCTAAACTATTTTACAGCATCCACCCCAAATCTTTTCTTCCTCACCAAGGCAGCACAGCAAAACTTGCTCAAACCATAAAAGGTAAGATTTTTGATAAATTTAAAAAAAAAAAAATCACTTCAGAATGAAAAGCAATACCAAAATTCAAAATTACAATTCATAAAAGCCTCATCTTGGAACAAGGCTTTCTAGTAGCCTGGTAGAATGATTTGACCATCTTTACCATGAAGAAAGAATTACCAAATGCTCACAGTCATGGTCCTGACCAAAGAACAGACCAACACTCTTTTGCACTTAGTAAGGAGAAGAAACACAGGTGCAACTAATTATTTGCAATTCCCACACAAACACACCAGCTGTTACCTCAGTAGCCTATACAATTTTTGTAGACAGCCATCATAACGGAAGTCATGAACACTAGCATATTAGTCGTTTTGCAACCACCACACCTCCAGGTACACCCTGAACTCTCACACACTCATCAGCATCAGGCTGGGTCAGGCACTTGGGAGTGAGTTTGTCAAAGCACAGCGGCTGGATGCCACTGGCTGATTACAGCGCACTCCTCAGTTCTTGAAGCAGTACTCCACTGGGGGTTAAGAGTTGCACTAGCCTAGGCGCTAAATGGCAAACAACTTTGTAAAGCACTACAGGTTATCGAAAATCCTGCAGCATTTATAAAATGGAAATGCTCGATCTTGTGGCCCTCACAAATTTTCACATAAGATAAATTAACCTTAATGAGCACCATAGCTCCTGATCTCTGCAGAAGCTAAGGACTGTTTGCAGAACAGCTCTCCAAAGCTTGCCCTCACTTCAAAGACATGCCAGTGCATAACACAGCTGCATTCTTCCTCAGTGCTAATCTTTTACCTTATCCAAATTTTGCATTGAATATTTTTATTCATTAAAAATACACCAATATATATGAATACAAAAATTCCATTAGATTTGTTTGATGGGCACATCTTTCCACAGTTGTTCTGTTTCACAGAATGCTCTTTCTCTGGATTATCCAACCAAATTGCTGTCTTCCCAGGCTTATACCACGCTCCCTCTTATAAAGCTAGATCTAAAGCAGCCTCTTTATGCCCTCTAAATGTAATGTGTTTTATCTTTTCTTCTGCTACAACTACGTTCTGACTGCACAAACACACTTGACAGGACAAAGAGCAAGCAAATGGCCTGGAAGTCATGAAATAACACTGTCTGCAAGCTTCTTTAAAAAGAGCTTTATAATCACATGCTGCTATTATTCTTTGAATGATACAGGATTTTATTCTGGAAGGGATGTGGTAGTAAATTCAATCTGGATATTGTACAGAACAATGACTTTTCCCAAGCAGTTACACCTAAACTTCCCAGTATGATAATACAGATACCAGATATCATTTAAAAATATACAGAAAAGACCTTGTTAATTTATGATCATTAAAAATGCAGCTTTAAACCACTACTTTAAATAATTTTCAAGTTTTGAAAAGAGGCTTTCTATACATCTTGCAAATGTCTTTGCAGAACTCAACAAAACCAAAAGGGATACTGAACCCAGTGAGGTAGATGGAAAGAGAAGAGTAACAGATGACTGCATTGGTAAGAAAGTAGCTGAACTAAACTATTCTGAACAGCATTAGTTTATCATACAAAGACACACAACTAATTTCATTATTCTCTGTGGGCAGCTAAAGCACCCCAAGGCCCTAACATATTCAAGGAGACGAGCACTGCGGACAAAGACTCCTTCAGAGTGCAATATTTAATGAAACTTAAATTAGGTCTCAGGAGAGCAATAGAATGTGTATTAAATATGGCACCAACACTGAGCCATTCTGTTCATACGCATGTGTTTTAAAGTAATTGCCATCAAATTCACACAGGGCCCCAGAAGATTTTCATACAGTTTTAATACAGCCATGCTATAGCTTCCATTTGAACATACACTTCATAATAATTTACTAATGTGAGCCACAGGACAGAAAGATAAGGAAAAGTCTGCAGCTAAGACTGAGCACTTAAGAAACAAAAGAAAATAACTTTGCTGTCTTAGCAATGAAGTGAAAGGCTACAGGAGATGTGTCTCTGTTTGCCTCTATAAATTTTTATATATAGATATATATATCTACACATGTCAAAGAAAGTTAAGAGAATAGGTATTCATATTTTAAATGTCGCAATTTAACAAGGTGCCCAGACAGGTATTATCGTCCAATGTTTTACATATTGTTATGTTTGCATGTATTTATGTAGGGTGAAAAAAAATAAAACAAAAGTAAACAAAACACAAAAAGCCCAAAGCCCCAAATCCAAACTTGTATTCAATCCATTCTCTAATAAAAAGCTTACCTGCAAACAAACTCAGTCCCATATAGCACTCTGATACACTGCAGTACAAAATACTATGCCGTAAAAGTTAATTATAAGCAAAAACATTTTTAAGCAGGAAAATAATCCACCATTCTTGAAAAACTTAGCCTTAGCAAAACGCCCCAAAAAAGCTTTTTTTTCCAAGTATCTATGACAAAGAAATAGGTACTTAAAACTTAGAATCAAAATGTAAAAAACATGTAGTTTTGAAATTCATGTTTTTGAAAATTATCAATATACAACTGAAATTATTTTGAATCAAAAAAACTGAAATTATAACAAGAAGGACAATAGGGTTCTGTTTGCTGACTATACTGTAAAAATTTTGTTCTGCAATGCACTCTCTTCCAAATCCGGGGAAGTAGCATTCAGTCAGTCCCCAAGGGAGAAAGGCTCAACACAGGAAGACACTGAAATGCAGAGACACTACTACAACAGTTAGAACAAAAGAAGGACAAATCCTTGTAATAGTCCAGAACACGATAAACAAAATTAAAGACAAAATTTTGGAGTAAGAAGCAAAGACTGGAACTTATATCTGACTACTTACCAGGCAGAAAAGAGAACAATGACACACGCCTTAACCAAAACTAGAGGAAGGTTTGAACTCTTCATACAAGTGAAGTAACTCTTCTCTCATCACTTCAGATGCGTAGATGCTGTAACACATCAGGCAATTCCAAAGATACTCTGTGCTTTCTGCCAACCATCAATCAACACAAGAGGTTTTGGCTGAACTACAGTTTTAGGGCTAGATGCAAGTGCCTGCCTACGAGATCAAGCTACCACTAGAACTAGTTGTATAGCCAAACCCAGAGTACAAGCATTAAGGCCTGAAGAGGTATAACCTTCTGGATATGGCTGCATATTCACTTTTCCTGTAAGTCTCAGTATTTGTGGTTTCCTGTAGCCGAGGATCATGCAAACATGTCATAAAGGAAACACAGCACCTGTAAACCACTAACTGGGGGACACTGTAGTGAAGGTCTACTTTTGCACTGTTTTACTAAAGACTTTTCATAAGCCTTGTGCTTTCTTGTCTTCTGCTCTCAAAACCAAATTCAAAACCACCAAATCAGATGATTTGTTGAACAAAAACTTTTGCACCTTGACTGAATTAAGTAATAATTTACTGCAGTTCATCTGGAAGCACCAATCTCAGGAAATAGATAAAATCTCTTATTTGGCACTCTTACTTTCAATCTTACCAAAATGGTAACTTTTATTTTTTTTCTCTGTATTTTGTAATCTGCATGGTTGTTTTATAATTTCTGTATCAAGACACAGAAAAACTTTTAAAAGTAAAGAATCCCGGGTATAAACTTGCACAGAACTTGGTACTCCTGCATAAAAACTCAATTTATTGTGAGTGTCTCAGAAGTTTTAATTTTAAAAATCTGCATATTCTAACAGAAAAGTCCAGAATCTCTTCTCTTTTGTACATGCCAATACTTTAAAATGCATGACTGGCCTAGCTACACATTTCTAGCATTGGATCCTAAGACAGTCCTATGTTGTACCTTTTTGACAAATTCTTCGTGTTGCTTGGGTATTCATACTTTACTGGAAAGTGCTATTAAAATAAAACAACCCCATTGGTGTGCTTAAGTACTGTAATTGTTGAGCATTTATCAGTTTAAGCATTTCTGAGAATACTTCATTTATAAAATGATCAAACACCACATCCAGACTTGAACACCCACACCTTCTCATTAAGGAGAGATTAACTGCACTGTGACAAATTGAGAATGCACTCACTTGAGCCTGCAGATCCAAAGGAATTTAACATGCACTACAGCCATTTTATGATTAGAGGCCAATGCTGACACTGTATGGAGGAACAACTACTCTCTTCAGAAGCTACCTTGTCAAAGATAATTAGAAAGGATGAATTTTCACTTTTTTCATGTTGCTTTAACTAAGAGCTGAAACAGACCTTGGCTATCTAAGCTTTAAGGAACCAATTCCAAACCTGAAAGTATCAGCTAGCTTTTAAATGACCAAAAAAAAAAAAAAAAAAAAGACTGAACACTATAAAACATGCCTTAGTTCTTTATAAAATCTACTATTTGAAAGCAAGCCTTGTAAAGGAAGACAGGTCTGAAAAATAACTACGTAATTAGCTCTCAAACAACAGATTTTCTTAAGGTCCAAAAAATAACCAATTCCTTTGGCTTTGAGGAAGTGCATTACAAAGGTGTGAAAGGCATTTCATCTACAATAAAAAACGCTATTAAAAATCACACTTATGACAGTCACTTGGTGTGCCATGGTTTTATTTTTTATCAGATGCAGTTTTATGCTGAAGTGTGAAATTCAAACTAATTTTCATATGATGGTGAACGAAGTCCATTATTAAAGATACAAATACTGTTTTGCTGCAAATGTCCAGACAATTCAAACGATCACCAACTCTTACTGGAGGGCTGACAAAGTAGCTTGCAAACCTCTTCCCAAAAGACATACACAGGCTACTAAGAACCAGTCGGAACCATCTTTTGATAGTCTCCATGGCTACTGAGGTCTACATGACAGTCACTAACTCAAAGAGAAAAAATGTGATCCACAGCTGGTTCCTGAAAGAAGCACAGTTCAATGCTATTAATCGACACGAAACCAACTGTTCTTTTCCCCGTGGTTCTTTTCTCCATGACAACAACTGCTTTGAAGCATTCTTCAACAAAATACTGGCCTCTTCCAAGCGTGTCTTCCAGCTGAACGTGCTTCTCCTTGATCACAGTTAATGTTTCCTGGGCATACATCTGGGAAAGGGAGGAGGGGAGGGGACTGGAAAAAAAAAATTGACCCAACTCCTCCCCCAACCTTTCTTTGGGAAGAGTCTGTTTCTACAGGGTG
>NW_010140497.1:16179-28263 GCF_000699245.1 Pterocles gutturalis | reverse complement strand
CAGGCCATTCTATGATTCTATGATATGATGACCTATAAAAAAATTACAGTTACATCGTATAACATTATTCAAAGATAAGCACAAGTTAAACAAATCAGGAAATAAGACATCTAGTCATAAGAAAGATGTTATGGCTCAACAAGGAGGTAAAACACTTAAAACCAGGCCAAGACAATTTGAGACAAGGTGTGGCAAGTCATCATAGTAGATTTTCCCTTTCTTGAATTGCTCTATTTTATCCAGCTTATTGCCTCTATGACCTTCATGTTTCTGCTATCTATATGTCTCCACACAATGCAATATGGAAGAATGATGAGGTTCTCATGACTGTGTTAACTGAAAATATGGAATACCTTCTTGCACTGAGGTCTTTTGTCAGTCTCTTGACTTTCAAAAGTACCAAGCCTCACAAAAGCCCCAGAGGGAAGGATTATTTTCTATACATTTCTACTAGTAGTGAAGTATGTCAGATTTTAATTGGATAGCATATCACATGACTAATAATTCTAAGGACAATATTCTGAAAGTCTTTATGCCTTTCATGTCAAGGTAATGACCATTAAAACAAAACAGATGCTTCAGACACTTCTTTCCAAAGACCCACCCCTTGCCATGCCTATTTGGCAGGGTATACTGAGAGCTGTGTGGACCTTTCCTTCTTTTCTTTGATGTTTGACAGTCAGTGTAGGTCTTGCAGTTCTGTTCATGAATGCCAAGCCACCAAATTCTCCTCACTTTTCATGCTATTGTAAGTTTTCTTTGCCTAAAGTTTCCATCTTAAGGGCTGGCATGTCTCATATTTAGGATCATTTCTTACAAAGATTCAGAAGCACTGTCTGATTCCTTTGTAAGCTGTCAACAGAAAGTAAAATATCTTTGTAGTACTTTTTTTTTTTTTTTTTTTTAATCCCATATAGTGTTTAGGTTGTTTGGTTTAAATCAATGTTATGTAGTTTTAGCTCCCTTCATACATTTTTTTCACTCGATCTCCATTTCATATCATTTACTGTAGTTTTTCCAAATAAGTTATAGCCAGCAAGTTGATCGTATGGAAGGAACAGTTAATACAGGATTATATGAAATATCAAGTGGGCAAGCATGCTATGCTAACACAGACATTCCCTTTTTGTCCCCATGAGTCCGCATGCACACCTGTTTCAGGATAGTTACCTTTGCTTCCATCAGGTTCCTGTTGTATTTGGCACAGACTGGAGAAGCGCAACGGAAGGGCACTGCGCTAATTTTTCAGAGATGCCTAGTGTACACATATTCCTCTGAAGTTAGCAGGAGCTGCAGGTGCTCAACACATTCTGAAAATCATGCTTTAGTAGGAAACCTTATCCTCTCTACCAGAAAAACTTAGTCTTAAAAATCAGATCGAGGCCTTCTATCTCATCTGACCTTTGCTTCAATGAATTCCTTCATCCTTCTAGAAACAAAAAAAACATTGTTTATTTAATGTCTTAGAGATAAACCACTAAAAAAAAAAAAAAGGATATAAGGGAAAGAAATGTCTAGGACTCAAACCCTGGATAAAAGTGAAACTTCTACAAAGAAGGTAATTCTGAAGAAAAAGATATTTCAAGAACATTAACATGAAGCAGCTTCTCTGCAATGATTTCTCTAACACACCTGAAATGCCCTTCTGACATATTCAAGCTTTGCTCCCAAAACCTGAAGAAATATAAAAGAAAACATGGCAAACAGTAAGAGTAACAGATTAAAATGAAAAGAAAGCTTATGAAATAAAACAAAACGCAACAATCAAAGAACAAATTGGAGAAGAGAAAGCAATGGAACAAATTAATTCCCGCTGGGACTGCAGCTAACTAAATAGGTTTAAACCACAGGACACACTTGTTTTATTGACATTATATTTTGATAATTTCTGATGTTATTTCTTCATTTCTTTTTGAAGAAAAAAAAAGAGAAAAAATAGAAAATCAAGAAGAAAAGCAGTACCATTAATGAGTAAAATTTCTAAATGCTGGTAAGATTCAGGTAGCTGATTATCAAGATCTCACTGAAAATACTGACACTGATGTCTAGAGAAAGTAAAGACTCATTGTACTTTGTGTTCTGGGCAGTGATAGGAACTGTGCCTGTTTTCCCTGTAATAGTCCCAAGCAGAAGTAACATGCTTTTTATGCCTAATACTAAGGTTGTTGTGAAAACCATAGTAACCTATTGCTGGCTACAAATTCCGTGTCAAACCTAGTACTTTCTACTGATTTGCCACTGTTAGCCCAGTTAGTGCAGCATTTTGGAGTGCCCTGGACACTGTTTGTTCAATACAAAAGAGTATGCCCAGGGGATGAAACAGTGCTTCCATTGCTAGTCTAATTTAATGTGTGTGAAAGTATACAGCATCAAAGCCTAGCTTCACAAGAAAGCTTGAGAAAGATGTATTATTAGGCTTCCCCGTGAACTAGAGATTGGAAAGATTTCTTGTGACATGGGAGATACAGATTTCAGGCCCCTCCATGATCAAATGAAGGAATATCATGATGGGGCTCCAACGCAAAGAGGCAACATACAGGAGGAAGCAGGGATAAACTATAAAGGAGTAATTCAGAAACAATTTCTGTGTTTGTACTGGCAGTGTTAGGAGAGTCAAAGCTAAAATATGGTTGAAATTTGCACAGACACCATGAACGAGAACTTCTGCTTCTATGTTCATAGTAAAAGGCTGGACATAGAAATGGGTGCACATCGCTGAATGAAGCAGGTGATTTAGTGACAGCAGTCACAGACAGGGCTGAGGTACTCAGTATCTTCTTTGTCTTAGACTTTTCTTTCAGTCATCATAGAATGCTTCTGGCTGGAAGGGACCTTAAAAATCATCAAGTTCCAAACCCCTGCCATGGGCAGGGACACCTCCCACTAGCCCAGGTTGCTCAAAGCGTCATCCAGCCCGGCCTTGAACACCTCCAGGGATGGGGCAGGAACAATGCTGTTCTCCATTGCCTAGGCTAGCACCCTCATCATGTTTGCCAACAACACCAAGCTGTGTGGTGCAGTCAACATGCTAGAGGGAAGGGATGCCATCCAGAGGGATTTGGACAGTCTTGAGAGGTGGGCCCATGCCAACCTCATGAAGTTCAACGAAGCCAAATGCAAGGTCCTGCACATGGGTCGAGGCAATCCCAAGGACAAATACAGGCTGGGAGGAGAATGGATTGAGAGCAGCCCTGAGGAGAAGGATTTGGGGGTGTCAGTAGATGAAAAACTGAACTTGGGCTGGCAGTGTGTGCTTGCAGCCCAGGCCAACCAGATCCTGGGCTGCATCAAGACAAGCATGGCCAGCAGGTCAAGGGAGGTGATTCTGCCCCTCTCCTCTGCTCTCATGAAACCCCACCTGGAGTACTTCGTCCAGGTCTGGGCTCCCCAGCGCAAGAAGGACATCAAACTGTTGGAGGGAGTCCAGAGGAGAGCCATAAAGATGATCGGAGGGCTAGAGCACCTCCTGTATGAGGACAGGCTGAGGGAGTCCATTTTTTTCAGCCTGGAGAAGAGAAGGTTCAGGGTGACTTCATAGCAGCTGCAGAGGGCCTACAGGGGAGGGATTTTTTACAAGGGCATGTAGCGAAAGGATGAGGGCAATGGATTTAAACTGGAAGAGGGTAGATTTAGATTAGATATTAAGAAGAAATTTTTTACTGTGAGGATGGTGAGACACTGGAGCAGGTTGCCCAGGGAAGCTGTAGATGCCCCATCCCTGGATGTGTTCAAGGCCAGGCTGGATGAGGCTTTGAGCAACCTGATCTAGTGGGAGGTGTCCCTGCCTATAGCAGGGGGGTTGGAACTAGAGGATCTCTAGGGTCCCTTACAACCCAAACCATTCTATGATTCTATAATTCTATGAAACTGAAATAAGTGAGCTCAGTCTGCATACAGGGAAACCTTTTCCCAAAGGAGATTACTGAACAGAGAAACAAGTTCCCCGGTGATTCTCTGCAATCTCCAAGCTTGGAGATTTTCAAAACCTGGCTGGTTAAAGACTTGAGCAACCTGCTCTGAAGTTGTGGCTAACCCTACTTTGAGCAGAGACTTCCTGAGGTCTACTCCAACCTGAATTATCCTGTGATTCCCAGCAGGAGAGACTCTGCCCAGAAATGGTTAAGAATTTTGTTAAAACATTTTAATATCTGAAAAAAGGGAGCAATTAAAGAGAAAATTCATGAAAACATTTGTTATTAATAAGAAACAAAAATTGTTTGTGAAATGTTAGGTTTTCAGAATGTAAAATGGATAATCCTTTACATTGTTTTAGCAAAGCTGAGAAGCTTTACTTCAGAGGCATGTTAAGAAGTCTTAGTGCTTTTTTCTTAATGTTTTGAGATCATTGAGTGGAAAGACCTTCCTTCCAGAGTTGGAAAGGACTGTTCAGATCATTAGTATGAGCCTTGATCTGCTTCTTGCCCAGAGCATACGATTTTATTTATTTTAAACAATCTCAGTAGAAACTGCTAAAAAAATCATGTAAGAAATTTATAAATATACAAATTTAGGTCTCTGGGCTGAATTTTTTGCCTGCTGGACATCTGCCTGAGTTTTGGAAGGAATATTTTTGGAGGGAATACTTTAGCAAAGCATTTTTACTACTTTCCAAGGCCAAGTTGCACATTTATCCATAGTGATAGGTACAAAATGCTATGACATTGTGAGCTTGCTCTACCATTCCAGTGGTATGAGATTGCCTGTGTTAGGGATGATCCTCTTGGTCTTCAAATAATGAAATCCAGGTGAGAAAATTAGAAGTATGAGCAAGTAAAGAAAGCATGAATCTGAACACGGAAAGAAAAGAAAGCACAGCAGAGGGATTTATGATACGAGTACAAATTTCGTACTCCTGCTGATGCCTATGATCTTGCTGAAACCAGTACAGAGGGTAATATGATCTGTTACTCAGTATAATCAAGACAATTTTTCAGTAACAGAGTCAGAAATCTTTTGATGATAAGGTGAGTCTATGATGTATCAGGTTTGATCATAACACAGTCACTGGTTAAACTTGTTGCCCTTTCCTCGCAGCCACTGATTTCTCTAGCCAGTTTTATGCTGTAAATAGAATTGGACTTTTGTTATTTGGAAAAATACGAAGCATTTCACACATCTACAACTATAATAGACAGGACAACCTTTCATGGGTGCAATCACAAGTAACAATAAATATTTTTTGCCTTCATTTTACAGTGTTGTAAAATCAATACTTTTTCAAGCTTCCTAATTTCCTGGTTTTTATTCCCTCTTACTTACAGGTGAAATTTGTTTCCTGAGAAAAGTGCTGTACTGTGATGACTAAATATATGGCTTATTGTTGAATACTTAAGCACGGTTTTAATAAGAGGTCATTAAATCTGATGGATGGAGCCTCTACAAACAATGTCATCTGTCACTCTATGCTCAGTGAAAGGAAGTAGAACAGCTGGTTTCAGTTCTCATGAGTTTCACGTTTTCCTTATTTCTGAATCACATGGGATAAATTCCTGTAGTTCTAATCTGACTTTTTAGTCACAGCTGTAACACAAAGGAGAACTTATATCCAGCTTGATATGTTTTGTCTAATTTTGACTTGAGAGCATAAAAATCTATGAAGCTTGAGCATGTATTTTCTCAGAATTTATGTATCAGCCCATTTCATTTTAATTAGGTAGAAGTTTGCAAACATTACTAAATTATGCAGTCGAACCTTGCTAACTACCAAGTATCAAAAAAGGCCACAAATGAGTTTGCTTTCACCTGATTGCAGGTTTATTTATATTATTATTCCAGCCTGGGGGAAAAAAAAAATAAAGAGTATAATAGAACAGCTTTTATCAAAGATATTCTCTGACAGATATAAGGTGCCTCATCTATCATATTAGTGAAAGCCTACCTAGCTAATTATTGACTCACTGCTGCTTATTCCTGTGAGAACAACCACAGCGTTAACAATGTATCATCACTTTGTAGACCCTGAAATAATGGTTAACTTGTAATTCTGTCATTTATAAACCACATTCTTTGAAATAAGTCAAAGACAAAAATAAATGCCAAACAAGAAAAAAATTACATAATTGTCATAACTAGTCTAAAGAAGTCTACATGATGAAATACCAAAAAAATTATAAAATGTCCTCAGAAAACTATCGGGGCAGCAATGGGTTGAATTGAAACATAGACTAGATTCTATTAATTTTTTTGTGACTTAGCTAATGTGCATACCCTCATACTGAGCAGGTTCACTTCCTCCATCACACCTTCCCTAAAATACCTTCTTGATAAAATGTGAATATAACACAACATTTTACAATATACATTTGATTTTTACTGTCTCTAAAGTCAAGTTAGCTAGACATAAAAAGTATAACTAAACATATCTCTGAACAAGAAAAGTTGCAGTGAGTTGTCAAAGAACTTTCACGCTATCCATTCGATTGTAAATCATTATTACAGCTGTATTACTACTGAATATAAACAGTGATCTCAGAGTCTGAATGGAGCACAAAGTTACTTGTGAGGGTGAGGATAAGGCTAATTGTACCGGCTTATTATGTTTGAGATACTACAATCTATCAATATTTCATACTTTTACATTATTTATTCACTAATCATATTAACCACTAGAAGTACACACAAAAATCATATGTTCTCATTCATAGAGGTTTCTACATCTAACATGACTAGATCAAAATTGCTTAGTTTCTTCACTGAAGATTTTGCAACATAATCCGCATATAAAACTGTAATTCAATAATCTTAGTTTTTCTTCTCCAAAAAGAGCTGAGAAACTGAAAACCATAAGCTGATCTTAAACATTACATAAAAAATAAGTCTCATGTTATGTGGCAAAAATTACCACTATGTAAAAGCCACAGATTTTCCCTAAATCCATGGAAATTTAGGCTCTAGCCAGTTCATTGTGCAGACAAGAGCCAAACAGTACTTGGCTCTAACCTTCCTCAAAGTATACCAGGTAGCACTTAAATATGACATCTCAAAAAATTGCAAAAGCACAAATAAAAATATTATCTTTGTAACTTTTCAAAATTTTCTTTTCTTTGTCTTATTAAAAATAATTTTTTAAAAAAGTATAGTCAGTCTCCCACTAAAACCACACTTCCCAGTGCTCTGCCCATGAGCCGTGCCTCACTGATCACAAACTGGTCTCTGGGACGACGATGACAGAGTCAGTGAAGGAACTGTAGAATAGATCGTACACAAGACTCCTTTCCGACTCCAAGAGCATTAGTGCTTATAAAGTAGATTCAGAATGCAGACTGTGGACACTCTATATTTGCTGCCCTATACAGATTGCAGGATTGAGCAGTCATTTTATGACCTTCCTCATCTCCTTCAATTCCCACACCCTTTCTAAATCATGCCATCAGCTGACCTTGCCTACGAACACTCAAGCTGTTCTCCAACTGAACAATTTCAAAACATATAAAAGCATTAATAAAGAGGCTGTGGTTCAGAATTTTTTAAAATGAAAATAATCTGAGGTTAGAGTGTCGGAGGGGTTTTCCACACTAGCAGTTACTCTGTCACATCTTGTGGTTATGTCTTCTTACACTTCTAAATTTAATATATGCGTCTTTTTTGTGGAAAGTAGAGGACCAGCCCTCACAAATTCTGTATAGACTAGCCTGACTTCTGTTCTTCCTCTAATACTATACGTAGTATCTTAGATTCAGACAGAACATTGGTAAGAATTTCTTTCTTTATAGTATTTACCTTTTTTTTTCTGAAAACCTCTGACAGGGGAATTCACCATTTGCCCTTTGATAACTGGTATCCAACTCTTTCCAGTAAGGGAGGAATAAGTGACAGAAAACACGCAATTGATTGTTTTGTCTGTCAGTGTACAAGTAGGGCTCACCTCCCTTGAAGAAAATAGAAAAGTATGTGCTGACTTAATTAAACACGGTGTACTCATACCTTAAGGGTAACTACTTAAGTCTTTCTGAACAACCTACTTCTAATGTTGTCTGTATGTTGGATCCCAGCTCTGCAAACTTGATGACCTTTTTTGCAGTGTTTGATATGAAGCTCCCTAGATTTCTCTGAATAAAATAAGAAATCTCCTCTTGAAGAATCACACTGATATCCTCCAAGCTTGGGATCTTATTACAGCACTCCAGTGAATATCTGCCTGGTCTTTTGGTGGGAATGTGAAGAGACATCCTTGTTTCACAGCTATAAACTCACTGCAGGGAGGGGATGTGAGGGACTTTAGGATTTAGGAACCCTGATTCTATTTCAGAGACAGCCCTGGCATTGTCTCCATGAGCCTGAACTCCTGCCTGTAACTTTGTCTTCATCCAAATCCAAGGTTTTCTCCAGTACTGCCAATAACATTTCCAAATGGCTCCAAGCATCCCACAGTGCCTTAAGAATGGTAAGTAATTAGTCTCACATACCTCTGGATGCGGATGTGCTCCCAGCAGGATGGCCAAAGCTGAGCAGCTACACGACTACTCTTCCATGGTGTGAATAAGGCACACACCACAACATAGTGCTAGTGGGGAGGAATGTTTACAGCCTCTTTTACTGGACTTCCTCCTATTTTCTATTTATTTGTTGTTCTGTTCTGTGGTGTTTTATACGATCTCAGATAGGAAGCTGAGACAAAAAAAGTGTTTAACGGCTACCACATAACATTGGACTCATTTATTTGGTTCTGCAGACTTGAATGAAAAATTTTGCATTTAATTTATATATAGTTGTCATCCCTATGCATGACTGAGAATATAAATAGCAAAGGCAGGATACAAGGAATGCAACTAAAATAATCTGAACCTGTTTTAAAGAAGACATCTGGAAACTATTGGGGAATAAACCATCATCGTTAGACGTCTTTAAAAAAACATCAAGGAATACAGAAGCAGAATTTAGGAACCCTAACTGTATCAGATAAAAATGCAAGTCAAGGTAATAATCACATTCATGAACTGAAAGTCTGACTAAGATTCCAGATCAAAGATAAAAGCAAAGACTAGCGAACACATAGATTTGTATGGACAGTGGACAAACAGAATTATAGAATAGTTTGGGTTGCAAGGGACCATTAAAGGTCTTCTAGTTTCAACCCCCCTGCAATATGCAGGGATAGCTTCAACTGGGTCAGGTTGCTCCAGGCCCTGTCCAACCTGACCTTGAATGTTTCCATGGATGGGGCACCTGCCACTCCTCTGGGCAACCTGTTCCAGTGTTTCACTACCCTCACAGTCAAAAATTTCTTCCTTACGTCTAGTCTAAATCTACCCTCTTTTAGTTTAAAACCATCATCCATTACAACAGACCCTACTGAAAACTTTATCCCCATATTTCCTATAAGCCCCCTTTAAGTAGTTAAAGGCCACAATCAGGTCTCCCTGGAGCCTTCTCTTCTCCAGGCTGAACAACTCCAACTTTCTCAGCCTGTCTTCACAGGAGAGGTGTTCCATCCCTCTGGTCATCTTTGTGGCTCTCCTCTGGACTCAGTCCAACAGGTCCACGTCTTTCCTCTGCTGGGGACTGCAGAGCTGGACACAGTACTGCAGGTGGGGTGTCATGAGAGTGGAGTAGAGGGGCAGAATGGCCTCCCTTGACCTGCTGGTCACACTTCTTTTGATGCAGCCCAGGACACGGTTGCTTTTCTGGACTGTAAGTGCAAGTTGCCAGCTTGTGTCTATCTTTTAATCTACAAGCACCCTCAAGTCCTTCTCCTCAGGGCTGCCCTCAATCCCTTCATCCCTCAGCCTGTATCGATACGGAGGTTGCCTTGACCCAGGTGCAGGACCTTGCACCTGGGAGTGCAAGGGAAGTAATGGGAAGACAGGGACTGGAGAGGATACAGTTTTAAAAATCAGGTAAAAAGAAGGGGACAAGTTTAAGACAAGAATCCAAGGAAGAAGGTAAGTCTGAAGATAGCAACTGCAAAGGGAGTGGGCTGAGGTCTCTAATGGACTCAGGAGCTGGACAGAGTATGATACAACTGTAATGTAAACAATTTGTTTGAAATTAGCACCAAAGTGAAGAGAAGGAAATTATTTCTGGATCCTGGTATCAAGCCAGAACAATATTCCTTCTTATAGGTCAAGGATAGCTTGAAGCAACCCCCTATTACAACAGCTACATATGGAAATGTAGGATTTGTTTTTAACTGCGAGCTGAACAGAAAGCAGATCTAGCTGTCTACCAAATATGATGCATAATGGTCAGTATAAAAGGAATGCAGGTGCAGTTATCACGTTTGTGTTGCTATTTTATTGTATCTGGATGTTTGAAAGTAAGACAAGAATAACACCTAGGATAAGATGATATGATAAATAGATGTTCTATAATTGCAACCTATTAATAATAGCAGACAATCATATAATAGAAAGTTGGTAAAGAAGAACAAACAGGAAGTAAGAATCCCAAGAATAACTTGGGATATATAGCATTTGAAATGGAGTGACAGAAAACTTTGTGATGTTTTGTGACTACTACATAGTACTGTATTTCAGTTGTATCATATCGCACTTGTATAGAAACAAGCCCAGCAATGAGTCCGATTTAGAATGAAATCTGTGACTCTGCTTGGAATGGGAAGCCCAGGTGTGCAGTTGCCTCAACAACATGGGAAATCAGGAAATTTCTGACCATAGTGATGTACAAAAAGTGACTGAACTGCTTAAGTCCCTTCTAGTGGGAGAAAAAGTTTGCAAAGAAACATCAGATTATTACAGACTTCTACGCAAGTGTCCTGAAATCCTCTGTAGGCTGGTAAAACTTATAAATTTCAGAAACTTCTAAATTTATTATGATTCGCTTATTTATTTTCATGGAATCATAGAATCATTAAGGTTGGAAAAGACCTCAAGGATCATCAAGTTCCACCGTCAACCCACACCATTTAGCCCACTAAACCATGTCCCTAAGCACCACATCTACATGTTTCTTGAACACCTCCAGGGATGGTGACTCCACCACTTCCCTGGGCAGCCTGTTCCAATGTCTGATTTTGTTTAAATAAATTATTTTGCTTTGCTAACAATCTCCTTAAGAATCTAAAGAGCTAAGGGTACAATATAACTATTTGCTTTAGGTTACCCTAAACAGAATACTTTTTTCCTGTGAAAACTCTATTTTTAACTTTCTTGCATGAACCTCTTGCATTGAAAAAAATCTTAAGAAATACATTCCATTTCTTGTTAAGTTCTCTTTGCTTTAAAAATCCTATTCCTTAATAATTGTTTACATTTAGGGGCTGATTAAAAATTGTCTGACAAATCCTTGGTGCGTACTAAAGAGTTTACTATATGTAATTTAGTTTACTTTAGACAATCTGTAATAAGCAGTTGTCCTTTTCATGTAGTTACTTAGTTCTGTAGTTACTTATATCTGCCAAGCAGAAGGATGGGGAAGATAGGAATTGTTGAGTTAGGGTATTTGTACTGTAAATATTTCCTAGTGGGTGGGAAATGTAGGTAATTCATGCATTTTTGTTAGCATGTGCAATCACTGTGATATTTAATAGTCAACAGTTTTGTGTATGAGCTGTAGTCACACAAACTCACTTGAAATTAATGAGAGCAAGAAAATTACTTAAAAATTCAACTGCATTTTTACAGAACAACTTTTATTGTTTACACAAATTGGGGAGATAATGAACAATTTCAGATGTTATATCTAATAACATTTGATTCTGAAATAGCAAAGGGAAATATTTTATTCTTTTTTTTTCCAATCAGAGCAACTGGATTACAAGATACTTTATCTTTAATTCATTCTAGAGATTCTGTAAGTGATTTATTTCTGGTTTACAATGTGCTGTTCTCTGACATCAGCTTCTGAGTTGATCTGTCTGACCCACTTTGTTATTGAATTTATTCCACTGTGATCTGGGCCAGGGAGAAAATAACTTCTCATTGGCTTATGAGGCAATCGCTGTCGTGAGAACTCCCCTGTCATTGCTACATGTCCTCACTCACAATTACAAATATATTACTAATCTAAGTTGAGGGAGAAATAAAGGGAGAGAGATTTTGGCTTTGTTTTCAGATTTCAAAAGATAAAAAAAATTCAGTGACATATATATGTTTTAGTTATGCTTGTTTTCATGACAGACATTTG
>NW_010140497.1:0-16148 GCF_000699245.1 Pterocles gutturalis | reverse complement strand
CCTGCTGAAAGAAATATTCCAAACAGTGAGCTGAATTCTGCTTGACGTACTGGGAGGATACTAATTTACTCCAGCTGACATTCTGACACGATACCATAAGTGGTGCAGATGTGACCAGCAAGCCAGCAAGTACTGATAGCATCATGCACAAGCAATTGTATTTTCTCTGACTGTGTGGTGTAGAGTGCAATCACCTCCTTACTGTAAATCTTTTCCTGTCCAACTAATCCTGCTGGGTGTTCACGAGAACTGAATTAATTGTTTATTCATCATGAAGATTAATTTCAGCTGATGCTGCTTTGCTGTCTGAAAACAAAACAAAACAAAACAAAAATCTTTAACTGAGAGAAGTCTCAGCTCTCTTGTTCCATGCAGATGGTGCCGTTTACAAGTTGTCTCTCAGTGCAGGAAGGAGACCAAAGCCTAGACAAATTACAGCTGATTCAAACTAATCCAGGCAAAAGCTGAAGTTAATGAGGAGAAGAAAAGCCATTTGTTGAATTCCGTGATTACCATGATCTCACAGCTAGTCAAACTATAGGCCTAGTAATAGACTACTCAGCATGCAAAAACTGCATGTTTGATACCCAAATTATAGTGTTGCCAAGAAAGTTTTCTGCATTAAGTGATTACAGACTAATGTCTCTCTAATTTCTGATTGAAAAAAAGACCTCATCTTTACCCTTGAGAATCAACCTCCCTTTTCTCTCTTTTAGGCAGGACAGTACAACTGATTGGGTTGATCAACTGCCTGGATTGGAAGGATAGGTCATGCAGAAGCTGAAGCTAACCTGTTTTATGAACAGGCAGCTCCTGAAAGAGACAGAAAAGTGATTACAGTCCAAATACTCCATAACTCCTGTCATAACAGGATGTCCTTCATCCCATCCAGACAGACGCATGATATGCTCTCTGTCAGGAAGGTATCCAACCTTGTATGCTTGGTATGAGAGCTCAGACTCACCAAGTGATGCTTCTTGGTACATCTGCAGATGAATACAAAAAGATGACAAACATTGCTTGCATCAGGAAGGGTCTAGATACCGCTGTGCTATGCAAGGTACATGCTTCTTCATACCACAGCATCTTCAGTGAAGAACACGGCAATGCCTTGACCAAATAAAATGTTCCTTGCTGTGGATAATTGAGGAGCAAATGAGAAAAAAAGAGAAGGATCGGCAAATGAAAACATGATCAGCAGTTACGCAAGCATCTGTGGTTTCAGGGTGTAAAGGAGTTGTCTCATGGTGAGCTTGCACATGCACTTGCTGTTTTCCAGCAGACTTGTGGTACAAACTGGAGCCACATCTGTGTGAATAAGACCTTCCTCTTTACAAAGTGTCATTTCTAAAGGTTAGCAGACAAATCTCTCCTTTTTCTATTGTATAATCCATCTGAGTGTATATAAAATGCATTGTTGTTCTTGGAAGAGTAAATTACTAATATTTTCTTAGCCACCAAAGTGAGTATAAGTTTGCATGGAAAAAGAACACATGGATTCTCATACACTTGTTTTGCTTCAGGTACTTAGGTGTTATTTATTGGAGTATGCTGACCTCAGATCATAAGCATCCGCTCATTTGAATATCCTTTCCTCCTGTAGCCAGAGAGTTTATAGAGTCCTTAGCACCTGCAAGAATATTTTTATTTGCTCATTAAGGCAGTGAATATTCATTACAATTCTTAGGCCTAAATACCATCACTGGAAGGAGGCAAAATTCTGATACACATGAAAGAAATATGTTAGAAATCACACAGTGATGGAAGGGGCTTTGGGCAAGACACAGCAGCAGTCATCTTACTGACTTCCAGGCAACTGCAAGAGTTAAACTGACAGAGGTAAAAAAACCTTCTAGCACCCATTTCAGGGAGACTAGGTCAGACAAACCTCTGTCAGTAATCATTGATCCTGCCTTCGGGCAAAGCAGTGGACAAGATGACCTCCAAAGGTCTGTTTCTAGCATTATTTTCCTGTGATAGTGTGATGAGACCTAAATTTTCTTGGGAGGATCAGGTGATAGAACAGCCGCTTTCCAGTGGAGTTAGACATCAAGCTTGGGAAGATTATTTTCATAGTTGCCGATGTAAACAATTGTTACTAAGCAGAATTATTATTGCTTTGATCATTTTTTTTTCCACTATGCCTTGTTGCAAGCCTATGTTGAACACCTTCAGGCAAAGTAAGTCCTCAAGGAGAATATCAGAAATCTTACTGGATTAATGAATAATTTCACTGAATTTTTTTACTGCTGGCAGATGAGAGTAAATTGTTTAACCCCAGTCATACTAAGTCTGGAGTCAAACAACTTCAGGAGTCTGAAAGTGGTAGGGAGCAAGGACCCTATTTACAGAGAGACCTGCCCTTTCTTTACTGCAGAGTATCCGTATTACATTGTAGGGTTGCCTGATTTTAATTTCCTATTTCAGTGAAAACAAAAGATCCAATTACATACAGCTCTTCATTTATCCAGAAAGATGTTGTTAGGAAAAAAAAAAAAAACCAAAAAAAAACTATACACAAAAAAAATTATAACAATGTATAGAAGACCAGTGTTTCCTGAAAAATGTAATTTCACATCCTCAAGTTGTGTTCCTTTGTAAAGAATTAAAATGTTGGCATTTCTTGACAGGCAGAGTGATTACTTGATAAGATTACAAAGATAAAGTGACGTTCATAATGTTTCACACATAATTAAATACAACAAAAGTAATATTTTAAATAGAGAAGCAAGCACACAATGGATAATTATGTGTATGGAGTTTTCTGTCTTACAGTATATAGTGCTTAATTAGACCTTAAGGGACAGTGCAAATTTGCTAATCATATGTGCCAGTCACAGCCAACATTTAGTACCAAAGTTCCAGACTCCTGTCTACATCTGCACATAATTTGCTTATTAGTTTAAATGCACAATTTCAACTCTTTAACATTCAGTTTTGATTGGTTTTGCTATATTAATGGGATAACAGCATCATTCATAATCAATGTTCTCCAAATGTAAATTATTTTAATTGTTCACACATAATAGTGTTCTCTACTAAAAACACATACTGATGCCTGGTTGAGAAAATTAATTTGCTGTGTTTGTTACTATAATGAAATAAAAGTTGTTCCAATTTAATGAATTCAGCAGTAGATTTCATAACTTCATTATGAACACAAACTCAATTTTCTGGGGGTAACTTACCATTAGTTCAAATGAAAAGATTCATTCTTTCGAAAATTCAGGAGTCACTAGTTCTATTTCTTGGGGGTCATTCCAATTAATAAAATGAGAAATATATAACAATGCCATAGAGTGAGTATTGTGACATGCAATTGAAATAGTTCTTCCTGCATCTTGAATTTCAGAGTTTCCCCAGCTGAACTGCTGGTTTTTAAAAAGTTTCTCAAGGGAGGAAACAGAAAGAAATAATGACAACATCATTTAACTATTTTAATACTAAATTATTTAAGGTATTTTTGTATCTTCTCTCATGAACTTGAAATCAATGGCTCTGTTTTTTTTTTTTCAGCAGATCAACCAGATCAATCAGTGTTTATCACCACTCAGCTTGAAGAAAATGAATTACCACATTGTAAAACTACATACTTTTAATGCACAGATGTGGGAAACATCCACTCTGAGGCTTACTTAATGAGTAGCACACTTAGTTACTTCACTCCTGCTGGGGCGTAGAACTGTGGATACTACTACTGAGCTCTTGCTCAGCAGTATGAAATAGATCATGGTAAACAAAAACTGACAATAAATTTAACCTGATAACTGACATCTGATATATAGCTTTGAGGCCTTCTTTTACTAGGTCTTAAAACCAAGTCACTAATCTTTGGAGCTCTGGGAATGAAATCGCAGGGATACTAGCACAGCTAAATGAGAAAACTTTTCTTGAACCCTGATATCTTTAACATTTCTTGACTACTTTTTATGTCCCATTTCCAAATAGTTTTTTTTTTTTGTTTTTTTTTTTTTTTTTAAGTTAAAGAGTAATTTTCATATGTTTCTGGGCTCCTAGAAGACTTCCTGGAAAATAAGTCCCAGTCCAACAGAGATTGTAGATCTCAGTTAGTAAACTGGTTTATATGTGTTTTTTATGCTTGTTAACACTTCTACTCATCTTCACCACTCTGTGCCTTTCTGGAACAAAAAATTTAGTTAAGTATCAGATTCAAAGCACAGACATGAAACTGTTCATGTAGCAGGTCAGAGTTAATCGTATAATACTGTCTTCTGGCCTTCATATAGTACTATGATTTTCACAAGCTTTGGGATTTTTTTCTTTTTTTTTTTTTTTTTTCAGTTTGGGGACTTTAATTCATACCTAATGATAAGCGTATGGGTCATTCTTATTGAAATCAAGGAATGCAAAATTCCATCCCATTAAAGTTATGTTGCCAAACTCCAAGCTAAAGACTGTTTACTATATTGAATTGCTCCTGTGAATAAAGGCTTAAACTCTGCTGGATTTAGTGGAGAGAATTCAATACTAACCTTAGAGGGCTGAGTTATGTATATGTTGAACAAGTGGATGGGTGGGTTCAGGAGATGAAAAATAGGGCATTGTGTTCAGCTCTGAATGCAGTGTTGGATAGTTCACAAGGTACCTCAATCTCATTCATCTTCCTGAAACCTGTGCCCGGTTCTGTAGCTTCAGTGAATTAGTACAGTTCGAAAAATTATCCTGACTTTTTAATGTTTAGCCAGAGTGAATGGAAGCTTCAGACTTCTTTTTTTTTTTTTTTTTTTTTTTTGGTAAAAGTTAAGAATGACACACTCTTGGACACCCTCCAATTCTTGAGTAGTGTGATAGGATTTTTCTATTTATAGAAAAATGATACAACTTCAGTAGACTACCATAAATGTATCTGGTATTTTCAGATTATTGCATTGAGAGGTCATCTTCAAGTATCTGCCAGTTTTTCATAAAACTCCAGTTTTCTGTGTAATCTGGTTATTAGCACCAAAGCAATGCATTATTTAGTTACATACGAATTTTATCTCAGAGTAATCCAATTTACTAGCTACATGGTTAAATGCAAAATGATCCTCTCCTGAGCATAGTCCAAAGGCATAACATTGAAAGTGACATTAGCATTGATAACTAATTCAAACTTCAATGTATAAGTACATAAAATAAATAAGCAAACTTTGTGTGCTCCCACATTGAGTTTACTTTGTTCTCATTTCTTTCCCCAAGGCATAAAGAAAATTTACTTCAACTTATTATATTACCACCCCTTTCACCCTTCTCCAAATCCATCCATGAATGGCCCTTTCTCTTTTCCATCTTTACAATTCCGTAAACATCTGTTTGCTTCTCTCTTTATCCCATAACAAGAATCAGGCCTATGAAAAATATTGAAAGGAATGGTTTCCATTTATTTTAATTGGAGAAGTGTGAGAAGGAAAATGTCTCCACAACCAAACTAATTGTGTTACAAATTGCACATTAGACTGGAGAATGATTTCTGGCAGTATCTGTATGTTTTCTTTTCCCCAAAAAACACCCAGAGTTCTAGTTCTTAAAAATAACTAAAATATTTTTGGTGATGACAAGAAAAAGAAAGTTGTTTATAAAAGTTTCCTGTTAATGTTATTTGTATACAGTTACCAGACAGGGGAGAGGGTAAGATCACAAATGGCGACATAAATAAACAAAGAATGACATGTCAGTTCAATAATGAGAACTTTATGAAATCATTGGGGTTTCAGATGAGAGTAGAAATGTATTTCTGTCCTTCTTATACTAGGATTAAAAGCTAATCTTTTGAATAAGCAAAAGCCACTCTCTAACATGAGTCACCCTTTGTAATGCCCTACTTCCTGAGATTGGTTTAAGCACAGAGGTAGAAGGAAATTTAGATTTTATACTTTGTGCTTCCTTGTCTTTTGTGTTTTGGGAAGAGGGAATCAGGCTCCAGGCTCCAAGCTCCGGTGGATTTCCAGCTAAACTCTACAAAACTTTGTAGTACATTTTAAAAGTAAATTTTGTGTAGGATCTATAATAAGGCATTTCAGGTCAATTCATTAATCAGTTCTCTTAGGAATGCTTTAATTACAGTGTTCTGAAACCAGAGGGAAAAAGTAAATACTGTAGAACCAACAGACCAATATTGCTAATTAATATGGATTGCAGGAGAAAGTGTTGACTAAAAAGCCTTGGATGAATTCTCTGAGGGATAATGAATTGTGATCAAGGGGGATTTATCAAAAATAGACCTGCTAACAATACTAAAATTCTGTGCACTTTCTAACACCTTTAACTCACTTGCAAACTTTTTACAAACATTAATTAATTCTCCAAACATTTAGGAGCTTAAGTAACTGCTACTGTCCTAAGTAAATGCCCTGACATTTTTTGAAACTGAGAGACTTGCCCAAAAGGCAATAGCATATCCATGGCAGACTTGGGAAGAGATACTGCCTGTGTTTTGCGGGGTTTTTTCTTAGTTGTAGATGCCAGTCTGCTTTCCTTTAGGGCCTGATCCAAAACATACCAAAATCAGCAAAAGCCATTCATCTGACCTCATGGGGCTTTGAATTGCCCACAGAGAGACATATCAGACTGTTAATCAGGGCTACTGCCAGTAAAAGTAGTACAATGCAACAATACAGAAAAGTCATGGTTTTGTGGGGACAGACCAATTGTCCTTTCTCCTACTGCAGGACAGTATTTGGATGGCAAAAGTAAATCTCAGGGGGGGAAAGTACAGTTTATGGTGGTTTTCCCCTGCAATACTGGACCAGTGCATCAGTGTGTTATGAAAACATGCCATAATCTTTTTCATTATTTTTGTATGAAATTAAAAAAAAAGCTCTTACTACTAAATGACATTTGAAAAAGTATTTGATGACAACTCAAATACCCAGCTAAGTTCTAGTTATTTTGTGCCTCTTTAGAATACCCCAAAATTTTTGAACCATTACATTAACTTATGAATTTGATCACTCTTTCTATGCATATGCCTATTTATATGCTGCAACAGATTTGATTTGCTGACTGGTTTCAGCTCTTCTGCATGCTGTTTGAAATGTGCAATGGTTCACCTGCAAATGTGGTTACATTTTGGTTCTGGTGAGGCCTCCAAACATAAGACACAGTATGACAAGCTCTTCACATGTAAGAGACTCACTGATTTTTGAGGTTTTTGTATGTAAAAAGGTATATTGAACAGGTTGTATTTTATGATCATCTAGTATAGAAATTATCTTACCTTTTGTGTGCATTGATAAAATTATTTTTGCATTGAAAGGTGGTTCAGTTGTATCAAAAAACTCACCTAATGATTCTTTCCCAATTTTACCTCATGTGATCAACTCTAGATGCTTCAATTACAGGACCAAAATAGAATTAGGAAATCCAGCATGACTCAGAAGAAAATCTGTCAAATGCATATGATATCTAGTGTATAAAAGAGTGTATAAACAGCTAGCCTTGTTGGTTTTTTTTAAATAATCATTTTAGACCAACTTACGGGTAGAAAAACTTATCAATGGTACTGATAGAGTCCTGATATCAAAAATGTTGCAGACAACCTTGCAGAATGGAACTCTAAATATTCACCAGAGGGCACAAAATGCCTCTGAATAAATATAAGTGGAAGATGTACAATATCCTCATATGTGGTCCTTGAACCTAAGTACATAAAATCCCATATTTTCATGTTTAAATATCACTTGGCTGTGTTCAGAAGCGAATAGTACAATCTAATGTCAGGCTTTAGCTCTCGTTTGAAACCAGCCAGCCTTGGTGAATATTTGCCTTGGTGAATAAATCCAAACTAACAGACATAGAAATTTTTACTCTCTTCCTTTGTTTGAGAACAACCCCCAACTTATAAAGGCATATCTGTAACTTTAAGATATTCATGGAACAATTAATACTAAGTAATTTCAGCCTGTGAAGACTGTGAAAGCCTCACTCATTTCAAAGGTTGACCCATTTTTGTCTTTCTATTTTTGGGGCACAAAACTTAGAAGAAGAGGAATTACTTGTGTTGTTAGTTCCCTTCCTCTGAGGTGCAAAGATGTAAGATGCTTTGTCAAGTTTGCTTCCAACACAAGTTTGTAACTGTCCTTAGCTACAGTCTCCATCAGTGCTGATCTTTCATCTTGTTTTGTAGCTACCAAGAAGCTAAGAACAGCAGTATGATGGGCTCTGGCAAGATATGCAGCTTTTTTTTCAAATCCTTGCTTTATGCTCCCTTTGGCCAGCCTGTGCTATCCAAGCTTAAGTAAATCACTGGGTCCATAAGTTATAAAATATATTCACTGAGAAGGTCTACGATCAAGACATGGTAAAATATTTGTTTTTTAGAATGTTGCTTATCACCCTCCTTCCGCTACTGTGGCTGTCTAATCATACATAAATCCAGCAAGGATAGTGTGTAAATTTCCCTTTGCCCATCCGAAAATGAAGTGGAATAAAATATAGTGAGGTCATGGGGTAAGGATTTGAACTATTGTACTGATGAGGAGATCTGGAAAAAACACGTAGTGAGTATAAATATATCCACTATTCAGTTCAGATGGAAGCCTGTCCAGCAAAATGTCAAGTTAGGAAAATATACTGAGCCCTTACTTCATGCATAAACTCCACTTGTGAAAACAATGAGCAGAATCATATTTGTAGAACGTGGATACATAATACATTGCTCTAGTGCTAATTGTTTCACCATCTGTTGGTGGCATCAATTACATTAACAGGCTTTTTGTTCAAAAACTCAGTGTATTTGAGGCTCTTGCTTTCAGTGCCAAATGTCCAAGGTCCAGTGAGCCTATGGCTATTGCAGAGATACTTTGTACTCCAAGATGTGTGCTAATATCAGTGCTATCAGGCAAAAGAAAGGAGATTCTGATGACATCTTTTTTTAGATTTCAGTATGAAATACTGCGAGGAACTACAAGGCAATTCCCTAGGGTGACTAGGGAAGTCTTCCAAATTAAAGATGCTGTTAAACTAGATTAAAATGACAAAAACCAGATACGTCAGATTAAAGTCTGATCCTACTCCAACCTTAATTCACACTGCTGTAAAATTATATCATTACAGCATGCAGAACATTAAATTAAAGATGAAGTGCCAGATTTAAATTTAATTTCCCCACATTTGCCAGCTTCAGATTATCTAGTGTGAACAGCATGATTGACACTTCATAAGCATGCCTGAAAATAAATTCTTCTAATCCAGGACCTCTCCTTCCAACATCTCAAGCTGTCTCATGGGTTCCACTGAGTGGGTAGATTGGGGGCTGGGTGGAAGAGAGGGATGTTGGAATTTAACACTAAAACTAAGGACCATTAAGGCAGACAGAGATTAAAGACAGAGAATTAGACCAAATCAGATCAGATGTGATGTCAGGAACTAAAATGTCGCTTTGCTCCTACTTTTGAGTACCACCTCAGGAAGTGCTGCCTGAGAGACAAGCCTCCTGATCAGACTCAAAAGACTGGGCCTCTATTTTTGTAATGGTTTGAAAACAATGGTAAGGCATTTCAGCACACACGAGAGGATGTCTAGTTGCATTTTCCTTTCACTGTACAGTCACATTCACACATAGAAAATGTCAAGGAAGTTTAGCTACTGCCAAGCACATATATTTGAGGCACTGACTGTATTTATTCCTTTGCTTCACAGATGTGCTGTGATATATTATTTTTCTTGATAGACCTCCTATAGTCTTCCTTAGGTCACTCCTTAGGTCAAAAGACGTTAGCTGGCCTCCAGCTCCACATTCACATCTGTCACAATGCATGGCCTGTTGTGGAGGATGTTAGAACTTTATTCAAACCCTCTGTTTAGCTGAAGTTTTCATTGAGACCCCCACTTTAAAAGTTTTACTTGTACATGATGACTTCTTGTATACGACTCAATAGATTTTTAGCCTGTGGGAGAATTATATAAATAAAAAGACTCTAAATAAATATGCTCAGTATTTAATAAATAAAGCAACCACAAACCATGTAGGCTATAAGTCAAACAAAGAAAGATGACAGATGACTCGTAATCTGCAGGAGACCTCAGATGAACTTGAGGGTAGGTTTATGGAAGAGCACTACTCAAGGTCATCTTTGTGGAGAAGGCATTACACCCCATAAAAATAATTTTTTCCTTGGAATATTGCCCTGTTGTTGGCAATTTAGACTGTCCTATCTTGGTTGGTATGTTGGTAAAGTGAAAACACAGAATTTTAGCCTAGACTACACAAGGCTAAAATAAAAAAATCAAAAAGTGCAAGTACAGTGTCTCCAGAAGAAGGAATATCTTGGATTTACATATTCAGCAGACATCTTAACCTTTGTTTTTAAATATCTGAAGCCGGGGGACAGACTATTGTAAGGATACACTAATTTTCTTAATTTTATTTATATTAGCAATTCCAAAGTGTTCAAGGTCTAGTCAATTGTGGTTCATCAAGCAGATAAAAATATGTTTTAAAGCAGCTAATTTTTAGGACAAAATATACAAATTAATTTGCATGCTACCAGGGTAAGTACCTTATTTTATTACTCTTAATCATCTTGTTATTTGGGATAACCTATGTTACCCACAGACTTAATGAGGATAATTAATGTCTAGGAGTGGGGTATTTTTTTTTGAACTACTGAAATCAGCCAAGAGGCTGAAGAGAGGCATGTGTCCACCTGAAGCAGCTTGACAACGTCCTTTTGCCCAGCCTGTTAGGAGGATGCCCTAATCATAGATGTACGAATGTACCCTGGGAGAGAGAAAGGAAGTCTTTGAGTCTTCATCACTTTGGGTAGGAAGCGAGCCAAGGTGAATGACTTCGTATCTTAAAAATCAGAGCTTTTGTAAGCAAGGGAGGAGACAGAGGCTCTGCATCCTGCATCTCTGAACGTTAGTACACAACATTTAAACCTAGGCCAACCTGTTTCCAAGAAAGCATCATAAGAACTGCATTGTTACTCAGGAAATTTGTTAGAGCCCCTGATTTTCATGGCAATTTAAAAGGCAGGATTAAAAGAGTATCCCCAAGATGCCTGATTACTCTGAATGTTAGAAACTGTGTTCATGTCTCTTTTGGCTAGAGAAAGAAACTGAACCTGGATTTGCAGTGCCTATTTTGAGTGCTCCCATCACAGGACTCATTGGTAAAAGGTATAATAAAAAAAAACCCCAAAAAACCCTTTTTCCTTCTGTGTTTTCTATAAGGTCCTGCCTACCAAAGCTGTTTTGAGAGAAGGTTCTGGCTCAAGGCTCTTAAAGATGATGAATACAGTGATGCCTGTGAGCCCTCATCTGCACAGCATGGCCAGGGCAGGGGCAGTTCTGGATACGCCCACTGAAATCTGGCTTCCATGTGTAAGTGACAACTGAGTGTCAGCTTTAAGAATCTACATTTTGGATTTCAGCCATTATGTTACTTTGTCCTTCATCTTTAATCAGTCAAGTAGGAAGGCAGAAAACCCTGCACACACTGAATCACAGTGTGTACACTTCAAAAGGAACCGACCCAAAAGTACAGACTTCAGTCCTCATTACCTTCTTATGCCCTCCCAATTGCAATCAAAGCGAGTGCCACAGAGATGGATGAGATGAGATTGTTTAAAAGGCAAGTAACATTGGAATAAAAAAAAAAAAAACATTAAAAAAATACAAACATTTTCCAGCATTTTAGTGTAACATCTGAAATGCATTTGTTCTTAGTAGCTGCCCGAATGTAAACATATCAGCTCTGATGCAGAAAACAGAAATACATTAATTAGGAAAGACGTTCATATAATCAAATGGGAAACTGGAAAACACCATTTCCCCACCCTTCTATTATAAACCTTGTTTCCTTGAAAGGTGGGGTTTTTTTGGAAGTGGGTGGTGTAAGGGGGAAGGATTTGCAAAGTCACTGCAACCTTGTCCAAGCTGAATTGTTACCTTCCTACCACAATACGAACAACAGTGTCCTTATTCATCTGTTTCCTGAACAGAGAACAAGAAAAGCCAGAAGTATTCAGAGTAAAATTGTAATTGGACCCTACAGTAGTTCCAGAAACAATGGGAGCTAGAAGGGGAACATAATGACTCATTTTGGCTACCCTGTCATTTGTTCTTCCTTGGCCCTATAAACTAATATATAATTACTTTTAGAAATATAGGAAAGTTAGAAACAGAAAACAGATGCTCAGAACTCATAACACCTTTCTCTTATTTCCTCCGAGTTAAAAAAAAAATCATCAGTGTTTGTGAATGTAACCTTCTAATATTAAAATTAAATCATGTGTTCTAGTAGCTGATTGTGACAGTAACTCTTAATTTCCCCCTTTCTTTTCTCAAGTAGCAAACTGATATGACACAATGCAGAAATGTTTTCAAACACGTGCCCTGAAAAGCTTAAAGTGCGTCTGTAATAAATTAGTTTCTGAAAACTTAGATGTCTATATAATGTGCCCATATCTGTAAATTTCTGCAAGAAAACTAACCCAAGCAGATTTGAGCTAACATCTGTCTATAATATCAGCTACTTAAGTCAATGTATTGTTCAGGACTGCATCTAGGGAATCAATTTAAAAAGTTGTGAAATCAAAATGAATGACAGTTACAGTAAATCATATAGAAAATTGATTTCTGGTCTTTAAAAGTTTACTCAAGTTTTTGCTTCTACCACTTCTTTCTGTTATACTATTTAATTCTGTGACAAGTTAGAACAAAAAGGAGGGTTGAACAATTTTGGTTTGTAGAGGCATTCAAAATGTTATGTCTTGTCTTTGTGAATATACTGTACAAAAACAGTCTGGACTAAAAAATTAACAAGTAACTACCCTGGTCAACTTTACAGAAAGTGGCATCTGAAGAATTTTTATTTTAGTGGATTAGGGTTACAATGCAACATACTATTTCAGACACAGCACCAGGATGTGCCCAACCAGCAACTCCTGAGAAACATCAAGTTTCACAGAACAAAAATAAATAAAACAAAAATTCAGCTTAATATAGATTGACCAAGCTGATTTGGTTGCTGTACCTTACAAATCAATACTGTCACATTTGTCCAGATGTTAATAAGCTCGGTTTCCATATAACTTATTCTCTAAGTGGCTCAGGAACATAGATAATGTGCCAATTGCCAGAGGATGAAATAAAGAAAAAACATTTCATTTGCATATACTAAAATTTACTACCGGGAGCTGTAATGACCCCTACTGTGGTAAGCAATACCGAACTCAGATATTCACAGCATATGGAGGTAACTTTTATTTCTGGAGCATTAAATCTATAAGTACCAAAAACCAAACACAGAGACAGATACAATCCTATTCTGAGTAGAGATTCTTTGATTAGAGAGGTCCATAACATCAGGAAGCTACCACACCTCTAAACTGCATTAAACCGCAATCAATAAGGTTAAGCCCATAACATCTTCTAAAGGACTTCACATGATTAACAGAACATTAATATAAACGTTTTTTAAAAAAATCCATCAATCTAAATACTATTACATGAAAAAAATTATTTTAGCTGACTTACTCATTTTCAAAAATTATTGAATTCCTGCAATATATTCTTATATTTTCTTAAAAATCTGAAGGCATAAAACTATGACATTTTTGGCTGGGAAAATAATATTTGAACACAAGAAATAGATCCTTCCATGCATTTCTGTTTGGAAATTTAAAAATATTTAATTTCCTTACAGTCTGAACAAAATATTAAACATTTGCAATCAAATTTCACTTCATATTCCTTCATTATGGTCCTCCTATACTGTTTCATGCTTCTTTACAGGTGTTTTCTATAAGCTGATCTCTCCTCCTGACACTCAAAGAGGTGAAGTAAATATTGATCTGACATAAGAAGAGAAATATCACTGTCGTTCCCCTATTGCAAAGTTTGCGTTTTGCTGAGAAGATTTCAATATTCCTATTTGGTGGGGACTGGCTAACATTTTCACTCCCCCCAAGAGGGGGCAAGCCATCATCATGGAGAATATACCACATGGAAATTTCTGTCGTCTCTGAAAGTCACTTGGTGTGCTACAGAATGACCAGATGAAGGAGAAGGACAATCAGGCTTGGGAACAAAGTTGATTCCTGTATCCACTGGGATTTTGTTACAATGTTTTTCATAGATATTATTTAATTTCTGGCCCACTCCAGTAGCTTCCACTGTCACTCCAGCTCCTGCGACTGCAGGAGAAGCTTTTGTGAATAACAACTTTTTAAACAGGAGAGATTTGTAGATTGATTATAAGTAAGAAGTAACAGAGAGAGCAAAAGAATGAAAGGTTGGGTTGCACCCTTACTGGCATTTTATCAATAATTACACTGATCAAGTTTCAGATCAGTTCAAGATGAAATAATATCACCAATTATTTTAAGCCTGACAAAACAATCACTATAGAGTCCGTGTCTACCATGTGAGTCTTGGAGTTGTGCGGTGTAAATGTGAAACACTACTGATGCATTGCGGTATGTTTTGAATTAATGTTGCAGTGTTGCATGGTATTATTATACAAGATTCAAAATAAGTCAGAATCAGAATGTCTGTGTAACAAAGACAGAAATTATATTTGAAAAATAAAGTTATATGTGTATCTTGAAGAATTTTGAATTCAGTTTGTAATAAAAGTAAAAATATTAACTTTTCCCCCTTTTTTCTTAAGAAAATAAAAGAATTTCCAGTAAATGCAAGCAGATATGCTTGTTATGTTCAGTCTTCAGGACCCTGAAGCAACAACCTCTTTCAGTGTGTAGTTCAGGAGCTATAAAACGTGGACTATTGACATAGCAGACCACATTGTCTCTTACAGAGCCATTATGGTCTTCCTTGTCAATGAGGGTTTGCTTATTCAAAAAATAATATGCTGTGAGGGGGTGATATGATCCAGTGGGTGAGCAAAATAAAGACAGATGGCGGTGGATTAACTCTGACATATTTCATTACAAGACAGATTTAACAGTTAGAAAATAATGTACCGCATATACTGACAAGAGTTTGAAAATTTTCTGAAATGTAAAATTGTCTACATTATATATAATAGACAGGATTTGAAGGTCAATGGGCATAGATTCATATCTCTATCAACTTCAGTACCATGCCGATTCATATCAAGAGGACGTTAGGAGCATTGACAGACTCGTTCAGTATAATCTAGCCTCTATATAAATATTGTTACTTCATTTTGACTTTGCTATTATTAAAAGTATACATAATTGAGCATATAAATAAATCAACATTTCATTTATCTAGGAGATTGATCCTATCTTGTTTATTGTGATTTAAACAAAGAGACCCCCCCATTATTCTGTCAAAAAGGACAGTGGTAGCTCTTCTGTAGATGTAAAGATAAGATACGGTAAGCAATTCTCTTGCAAGAAGAGATCCTGAAGGTATCCTCACAAATTCAAAACACTGGAGAAAATTAATGGGAAGGGATACTCCCTTTAGACATTACAGACAAACAGTTTCAGTCAGTTTATTCTTAATGAAAAAACTCATAGGTACTAGAAGGGAAAGTTAGTCTTAAATAACATTTAATGTAATTTCTAAACATATTTCTCTTAAAAGACAGTGACAGATGATCTTGTTTAGGAACCAAAGGCCACTTCAGGAGTTCTGTTGGCTGATTGCTGCTCTCTGATTAATTACATTGGATTTTTCAGTAATGTCACAATGTCCAGGGGAGGACAGAATTCAAGGTTAGCACATTTTTATGTGTCAGCATTCAGAGGTCTGATACACTAGTCTGTACATTCTATTGAGATATGAAATCTCATAGAAAGTTTTATATCAGTGTCAACTTTATAATTGTTCAACATTGACAGTTTTCTGTGGGAGTTAGGTATATTTCAGTCAAAGAAATTTTCAGTGAGGAAAGTAACACATGTGGAAATTATTAGAGCATTGTTACACCTACACTGGTGTGTTGTTTCTATTTAAATTCAGCCAATGCTTAAAAATAGAAGCTGACTATGCTAGGATTAAATAGAAAACATGTTGCCAGTATAGGAAAAAAAAATCATCAGTTTTCAAATCCTCGATCTCCTTTTAAAGGTGCAATACTAGTTTAGACCACATGGTATTTCCCAGGCTTCCACAACAGAAGATATGAAAACTGTATGAAAAGTAAACCTATTGGTAGCTGTCTTAACAGGTAGTCAAAAGAATACAGAATCACAGAATGTTAGAGATTG
>NW_010140496.1:2019-2300 GCF_000699245.1 Pterocles gutturalis | reverse complement strand
TACCTGTGCCACCCATCGCTGTCCCATCTTCTGCAGTCCCGTCCCACCCCACCCCATCGTCTCCTGCATCCCACACTGTCCCATCTCATCTCACCCCATCCTGTCCCAGCCCATCCCATGCATCCCATTCATACCACCCCACCCCCACTAGACCATGATTTCCCACCACGGTGACAGGGCTGAGTGCCGGGATCCTGGCCAGGGTGACACCATACCGAAAACACTCTACAGTGACCCCCCAGTTCCCCCTTCAGTCCCGGTGTGCCTTCCCACCACCCTCC
>NW_010140496.1:1212-1783 GCF_000699245.1 Pterocles gutturalis | reverse complement strand
CCTGGCCCTTGGTGCCGCACCACAGATCTTCTCCTTGGATGCCTGGGGAGGGTGAGGGCTGAGCAAAATCCCCTGAGACCCTGATTTTGGGGCATTTTGATGCCTGTGGTCCTCAGGGTGGCCAGGAGCTCTGTCAGGTCCAGGGCGGGGGGGCGCATGGCTGGGCACGTCACCCCCGGGCATGGCCATCTGGGCTGCCCCTGCCACAGCCACCTGCCATCTGCAAGCGATGCCTCGCTGCAGCGCTCCTCGCCCCAGAAACCTGCCCCAGAAACTCCCTCGCCATGCTGCCGCAGCCCCAGCCCCGCGCCGGCGCAGAGGGGCAGCCACAGCCCCATGCTCCCAGCCACCTTCCCTGTGGCTTCCGGCAGGGGCTGCATTTGGCCTCCCTGCTGTGCGGATGGATGCGGAGCATGTCGGTATCGCTTCCCCCTTTCTGCTGCATAAGCCTGCCTGGGTCATGGATGGGCATTTTCCTTCCTTGTCCCAGATGGATTCGGCTTTCCAGGCCCTGGACAGAGAGATCGGCACAGCTCTGGGCTCTGCTTGGACTGCTGAACGCTTGGAGAAG
>NW_010140496.1:0-1164 GCF_000699245.1 Pterocles gutturalis | reverse complement strand
GGAGCTGCGGGGAGCCTCGCCAGGATGCCGTGCCCTGAGGGCTGCTGCAGCGCCCTGGCACTGCTGGGCATGGTTCCCAAAGGGACAAGCCATGCTTGGGAGAGCCAGCCTGCTAATTTAAGATGGGACATGACATGTGAATGTGATAAATCTCTGCAAGGGACCGGAGAAGCAGTAAGTGGGGTTTTGTGCTCTCCAGGTAAGAGGATGCGGTTGGAGAGCAAAGCAGCAGTAAAGGGGGTCGCCCTGGTGGAAAACACCAAAGTTCAAGCAACAAAGCAGAAGTTGGTGGTTTGGACACGCTGTTAATCGAGGAGGCGAGCAATGGAGAAGCCAGTGATGAAGCTGGCACCGTTAACATGCTGGGGTATGATGCTGTGCCAGCGGGAAGGAGAGCAGCGGCGGCTGATGGAGACTCTGAGAAACTTAACCAAGGGCCAGACTCAGGGTGGGAAGATTTGCTTTCTGCTCCTGAAATCGCTCCTGGGAAATCCTCCCTGCTGGAGACACTGGACCAACCCCTGCTCCAGAGCCTGCCAGCATAGTGAGATGCAGACACCTCGTTTATTCTGTGATTTGAGAGGTCTGAGTTACCCAAGCACAAAATTTCTGAACGGAGCACATGGGGAAATTGCTTATTCACACTTGAATAACTTAAAAATGGCTGAACCAATTTTACTTAAACTTTCCCCAAGAATTCCCCTTGGAGCCAAGCCATGCCTGGCAAATTTCATCCCGAAAGGAATTTATTTCAGAAACGGATGAGAAACTGGAGCAGGGAGCGGGGGGGCACAGGCAGGGGGGAGGATGCTCCATATAATCCCCTCTCTCCCCACACGCTGTAATTAATGAGCCCCCGCTTGCTCCCTCCGGGCTGGTGCTGCCAGCCGGTGTCTCCCCAGGGTTTCACGCTCCCCTGGTGCCGGTGGTCACAGCTCCATGGTCCCAGCTGCGGGCTGAGGGTTTTGGGGCCTGGCCAGCAGTGGTGCAGGTAGCTGCCCGGGGAGCCCCATGTCACTGCCAGGGTGTCACAGCCGGTGGCAGCCTGGGGAGCAGTGCTGGCAGGGCTCCGGCGCCTGCACAATAGGAAATAACTGTGGTAACTGCGTGGTATTTGCTGGCAGGGGCTGGCTCGGTAACGCCAGCTCGTCTGCTTGTGCAAGG
>NW_010140495.1:6649-33912 GCF_000699245.1 Pterocles gutturalis | reverse complement strand
CTCCGGGGAGCCCGCGCCGGACTCCCGAGAGGCGACCTTCCGTGGGGAGCAGAGGTCCGTCCTTCGGAAAGTGGGGTCTGCGCTTCCTCGGCACGGGACCCCGCCGTCAAAGCTCCCGCCTTTGTGGTCTGGGATTTACCAAGTAAATCCTCCTCCAGGCAGAGAGAATTCCTGCCCCAGAGTCTCCTTTCCCGAGTTAGGGGTAAACGGAGAAGGCTTTTGGAGACGCTGCGCTGCCGCTGACTTTAAGGGGGAAACCCTGAGGGATAAACCCTCTCCCGGTGTTATCCCCTCGCCAAGTCCCCAGTATTGAATCTAGCTGTTGGGATGCATCTCGCAGGGTTTGCCTTGGTGTCTAAGGCCCACCATAAATCAGCTGTGATGGTGATGTTCAGTGTTTTGATGTGCATGGGTGATGGTAATTCAAAGTAAGCCCCACTATTGGAATGAAAAAAAGAAAAGACTGAAATGTGTGGGAATGTGGAAAGGCAGGAGGAGCCTTATGAGTGGCAGCATTTTCAGGCAGATTGCTTCAACGTTTTATGTGCCAATGACATAAACGAGTAAATGCTTTCACCTGGGGCAGAGATACTGGGAGATAAAAAGGAGTGATACCAGAAAGTGTCCAGGAGAATTAAAAGAATAAAAAAGGATGTTCTGAACTAAATCATGAAACCGTGGTTTCTGTAAGTCTTCCCACTTACATGATTCCTTTTCCTCATACTAGAATCATACTAGAATTTGGAAAGCTCAGAGAAGACATTTTAGAAAACACCCAAACACTTTATTTATAACTGGGTTGTCAAGTGATAGCCTTTGCTCTCTTAATTTGATGGAAGAGCAAGTGTGGAAGCAGAAGTACACATACTGGCTAGAGGCATTTAAGTGGGTGGCAATGGCTTGGTTTTGAGACTAAAAGTTTGTAATGGACCATGATCACCATTTGAACTTGTCCTCCAGAAAATTGTCCAGTAAAATCCACACTGAGCCTCTCAGCTGTTGCTGGCTGGGCTGAAACAGGCATAACTTGGACTCTGGTAGGAATACCTTCTGTCTTGACTGAAAGACTTAAAAATCAAAACCTACCACTTAGATTTCAGCACAAGTTAACTTCTGCTTTTGTCACTGTGCAGGATTTAGCAGGGTGAGCAACGACTGTAGCTTCTCGGCTCATATTTTCTGGAGTGAGAACTTTCTGCGTGTTTCCATCTGCTGTTATTCAGATACACAGCATTTATATCCTCACATTAGAATGAATATTGCCTTTTTTACGTCTCTGATAAATTCTGGATGAAGGGAAATTATTAACCTTCAGCCACTCTGTCCCACATAGCTAAAATTTTGAAAAAGGTTATGTTATGAGCATATGTCTTGGTAAATAATGCTTTGAAACTCACCATTCCTGCTCCCTGACCTTCTTTCACCTCCCCTCCTACATTTCAATAGTCTAAGATTTCCTGTTGGGTTGGAAATTAGTAGTTTGCAGAAAAACAAACTATGTTGCTTGGGAATAGCAATTAACCATAGCTGTGCTCATCAACAGGCCTTCAGAGAAAAGAAAACTGCATCAGTAGATGACACAGAAATGTAAATATCATTAGTGGAAATCAGTGGACAGGAAAAAAATACTGTAAGAACTGCAGTACATGTCAGAAGATCTAACAGGAATAAAACCAGCCCTTCAAATTTAAGTGACGGACTTACTGAGATGGAAGAGAGAACATCTACTTTGGAACAGACAGCTGTTAGCGGGCAGAAAAATACAGAAAATGTCAGGACAAAGGTGGAACTAAATGCTTCCAATTTGTCCCTTTGTGAGTGGTTTCCAAGATTAACAGTATGAAGATTGCATGCTTCCTGGGGGGAATTGACCAACCACCCCGTTCCAGCAAAGCATGCTGCAATTGTCTTTCCAAGCTAGAAATCAGGAGATCAGCAAGTATCCACTTACACCACTGAACAACAATGCAAACAGTTGAATTTTCTGTCGTGTGCACAACTCAAGAAAAAATCATTACTCCTTTGCGGTGAAGCACATTTCTGTTGTGGTGCCTTACACAAAAGGTTTAGATTAGCTAGTGCAATGACTGAAAATCCAAGGTATTAATTGAACAGATGAGGATGGTGATTAACAATCTTTCATTGCTACTACCCATAACTTAGACTGTTCACTCAAAGCAAAATTGGACCTGAATTTACGGGAAGAAATGTGTTCTTATTCTACATTGTGATATTGTCAGCTCTTTTAGGACTGGTCTAACTGGATTAATCTCTGGGAGAGACTTTGGGGAAGGTCTAGAGTTCGTTAAGAGAAGGCTGTGAATGGAGATCCCTTACCAGGGCAGGCAGAATGCAGATATAGGACATCGATCTTGTGTCATGAGTAAATCAGGATATTAAATGGTAACCTCCTACGTTCTGGACTCAGATGCTAATTTCATCTTGCTCATCATGCATTTCCCCTATATAATCAGTTAGGTACAAACCCTCCTCCTGTCCCACATAACAGTTTAGTGTAACTGATAATGAGGCAGTGTGTGTCATCTTCTTGCTGTTTGAAATTTGTAACTGAAAGTAGTGGCCACTATTGGTAAAATATGTAACCATTACTCAGGCTGAAGTCTGCTACAGAGGCATCACCTACCCCACCTCCTTACGGCCGTGGTGTGGAAGCTGGAAAACTGCAAACTTCAGCTCACTTCATATTGAAATGAAGATTTAAAATAAAGAACTAATTCAAAGTGCAGTGACTATTGTAGTGTTAGTCATGTCCCTTTTTTTTATAATCTTGATCTATCAAGTGTAAAATACATAAATTTGAATGGCTTCAAATGAGTAAAACACTGTTGAGCATTAGCTAGGAAGGGAGGAACTTTAACATGTCAAAGATCTGAGAGTCTTCATCAGCACTGGTCTCATGCAGTGGCCTGAACCCATTGCATCTATATAGGAATAACTCATCCTTTCAGAAGGGTCAGATCCCTCAGGTAGGGATGACCCCATCTTCTTTTTTATCTCCACTACTTTTAGCACTTGCCACCTCAGCAATGCAAACGTCGTCTAGCCTGCATTTGCTAACCAATTGTATTGATGCTAAAACATCAAGAATCAGCCAATTCAGGTTTTTAGTGTTTCAACTTGAAGTAATGTTTTAGCTCCATTACAACGGAGCAACCAAAACAGCTATCTAGATAAACAACTTTAGACGTGCTACATCATTTCTGGTTTTATGTAGGTTTGATGTACAAATCAGAAAAGAATGGACCAAGATGGATGTGGTGAAAAGGGTACCAGTTGAGTGACACTTAGATAAATTCTCCTGGCACTTCTTTCTTAAACCCTTCTCTGAATCTTTTGTTTTGCAGATCTGATTGTCCACTTCAGTTAGTGGCTTTGTGTAAAAGCAAAGCCTTTCTCTGATTGGGCTGTACTGTAAAACCCATGGAAAAATGTGTGTAGCATATTTTTTAACAACCTAAAGGGAGACAGATCTGGGAGGTGAAGTTTCAAATTAATACCTTACAACTGACAGCTGGCCTATCTATAACATCTCAGCCATACCATACCAAGACTCCACAAGTCCTTAGTAACATCACAGGTAAAATAAGACTCTCTTTTCCATGTTCCAAGCTCTGTGGCAATGCTAAAACTTGACACAACTTGATACTGCTTCTGAGTGGGGGATCATGTAAGTTCTACCTATAAATTGCATATGAAACACAGGACTTATTTTGCTAATGAGTTCTGTGTGGGTTGGGATGCTCAAGTTTCAAGCTTTCATAGCAGTGCTCTCGTGCACACATTTGAGCCACTCCATTAGCTTGAGCAGACTACTATCATTCTGCTAGAGGTCACTGCCACTTCACACCTGCTCAAGAGCTGCTTCACAAAGTCCCAGTTTTCTACCTATAGCAAGTGCTCCTTGCTGAAGTTAGGTGCAGAATGTCACATCCATCTCCAAGCCTTCTTTAACATCGTGTTTCCTTGGCCACATCCACAAAAGAAAACACTTGCTAATTGCTTTGCACTGTGCAAATGTGTGTTGTGATCCTCATATGCCTCAACTGACAGATTTTTTTCCCTATTTGAAAAAAACTTGTCATTCACCCAGCTCCACATTCCAAAATTACCTTATTTATATTACTTAGGGGGTCTGTCTAGACAGAGACTATGGCTCTTCCATCTCTCCTAACTGCTCACAAAGCCTGAGGCAGGTCTCTGTCTCTTCATGTCCTCAAGCACAAGAAGTTCACCCGAGGCAGGATTTTTGGACCCTGGCTATTCACTAATGCCCCTGGGGCTTCATCTTTGCAGGCAATCATTTGTGCTTGACTGCTGCTTGCTGGCGAATTGGCCATAGGTCAGACATGGAAGGACTCTGCTGATGAAAGAATCTGGTCAAGAAACAAATGGTAAAAGGGAAGTAGCAGATGCCTGAAGGGCTTGTGCTTTGCCACTGAGCCATGACACCAGGAGCGGGATTCAGAAACCCTGGCAATGAGTCACACATCAGTCTTGAGGTGACCTTAGGAACTTAGCAGGGTTGCTGTGGAAGAGGTACAGGCTCTTGTATGAGTCACAGCATCGGACAGTAAATTTTCACCATAGGAGCAAAACCCTGCCCATATAATTCAATGGGAACTTTGTCTATCTGCATCATTCTGCCTGGTGTACTTTTTCCCTTTAGGATACTTCTGATTAAATATACTTTATTTCTTCTACCTAGGAGTACTCAGACAAAAGATGCAATAATCTCAGGGGAGTCGCCTGCAAGTACCGTGTGTTATGCATAATAGTCAATAACAGGTATCTTGCTTTGTCCCAAAGAACACAGCAAACTGAAGCCCACACTTGTTAAAAGGGGTCTCTAATTGGAGTCTCTCGTCTGTGGAGAGAGGGAAAATAACCCATGTCAGGTTGTCTTGACCTAACTCTACAAAAGAAGCTAATGATTTCAGATGTGCTGAAACACCTTTAAAATAGTTTCAAGCATAATAATGTAGAAATGACCACATATTAGGGTACTTGAAATGTCTAATGCTCTCTAGGAAGCTTGCTGACACCCTTCCTGTCTATTTAGGAAAAGTTAGTAAAAAAAATAAGGAAACTGATCAAAAGAGTACCAGCAATTCATGCTACTTGCAGGCTCTGGAAAACTGGAACTTCCCAAGCCAACTAAACTTGAAGCAAATGAAAATGGGGATGGGTATCATCAAATCGCTAGTCTATAGCTCGTTTAAGCAACGCAAATATCTGTTTTTAAAAAATCATCCCATGTTATGAATGTGAAAGAAACAGTGAAATCTTTGTCATAACAGTCCTGATTGCTTGCCTTCTGATTACTTTGTGTGGTGTCTACATCTTTGCCAAGATGTAGTATCTAATCCTGGAAACGGTTTCCAGGCATATGAAAGAAAATGATCAGGAGCAGTCAGCACAGATTCACAAAGGGGAAGTCATGCTTGACTAACCTGATAATCTCCTACAATGAAATGACTGGCCTGGTAGATGAGAGGAGAGCAGTGGATATTGTCTACCTGGACTTCAGTAAGGCCTTTTGATGCCGTCTCCCGTAAGATCCTCATAGACATGCTGTTGATGTATAGGTTGGATGACCGAGCAGACAATGAGGTGGACTGAAAACTGGATGAATGACCAGGCCCAAGGGGGTGGTGATCACTGGCACAACATCTAGTTGGACACCAGTGATTAGCGGTGTACCCCAAGGGTCAATACCGGGTCCTTCAACATCTTCATTAATGATCTGGATGATGAGGCAGAGCACACCCTCAGGAATTTTGCAGATGACACAAAACTGGGAGGAGTGGCTGATAACAAAGTGTCAAGCTGCCATCCAGAGGGACCTAGACAGGCTAGAGAAATGGACTGTCAGGAACGTGATGAAATTCAACAATGGGAAGTAAAAAGTCCTGCACTTGGGGAGGAACAACCCCAGACACCAATATATGCTGGGGCTGCCCAGCTGGAAAGTAGCTTGGCTGAAAAGGACCTGGGGGTCCTGGTGGACACCAAGTTGAACATGAGCCAGCAATGTGCCCTTGCTGCAAACAAGGCAAATGGTATCCTGAGGTGCATTAGGAGGGGTGTTGCCATCCGGTTGAGGGAGGTGATCCGTCCTCTCTACTCAGAGCTGGTGAGGCCACACCTGGAGTTATTGTGTCCAGTTCTGGGCTCCTCAGTACAGTAGAGACATGGACATACTCAAAAGAGGCCACTGGAGGGCCATTAAGAAGATTCAGGGTCTGGAGCACGTCTCCTATGAGGAAAGGCTGAGAGAGCTGGGACTGCTCAGCCTGAAGAAGAGAAATCTCAGGGAGATCTCAATGTGTATAAACGCGTGCAGGGAGGATGCGCAGAGGATGGAGCTAGACTCTTTCCAGTGGTGCCCACTGATAGGACCAGAGGCAGTGGTACAAACTAAAACACAGGCGGTTCCCTCTGAACTGCAGGAAACATTTTTTCACTGTGAGGATGATCGAGCACTGGCACAGTTTGCCCAGAGCGGTGGTAAATTCTCCATCTTTCGAGATACTCCAAACCTGCCCGGACATGGGCAAACTGCTGTTTGCTGTAGGTGACCCTGCTTGAGCAGGGGGATGGGACCAGTTGACCTCCAGAGGTCCCTTCCAACATGCATCACTCTGTGATCCTGTAATGGCAGACAAAATGACAGGTGAGCATGAACACGTGTGTGTGTGGGCTGAGCACCCCTCACTGCTGTGTCCAGGGGCCCTGGGTGGAGGAGAAGAGCACGGCATGTTCTGCTGGACAAGGGGATGCAAGCAGCTCTGTTTGAAGGTCGTAAAACCTGCTCAGTGCGGCAGGAGCTCTCTTGGGAGAGAAGTGCAACGTGACACAAGGCATGGGGTGGCTGTGTCCATGAATAAAGTGAAATCTGTTTTTTTTTTTCAGGAGGCGTGAGGAGTTTTCAGGCCTTTTCTGAGGTTCCAGTGTAGAGTGGTGTGCTGTGAGACATGTATCCATCAGTGCCGCTGTCCTGGTGAGCGATACCCAGAACCAGCAGTCTGGGCATCCAGGGATCAAACCAACAGCGTGTACGCGCTCTGCAATTCCCCTCCTTGCATTTGGCCTTCAGGTGCACCAGAGACTGAGGTCAGGGAGTGACAGAAGTCTGTCCAGGCTTCCCTCCCACCATGTGAGCTGCTGGAGACTGCCTGCAGAGGAAACACTGCTCCAGTTTGTACCCACAGGTACAAGCCGTGACGAGTTTTGGGGGAAGGAAGGGAGGAAACAGTTGTTAGGAAGATGTTGCTGTTTTCCTCCATGAATAAGGGAGGGGAAGGGGTAGTAGCTGTAAGGTCTCTATGATGGAGTGGGGAAAAATCAGGAGATGTTCTGCTTTCCAAAGGAAAATGCCTGCACATCACCATGGCCCTCACATGCCACCAGCTGTCTAAAAACCAAGAGCTGACTTGTACAGGCACCACTCATAAGGGCCCTCATTGCCTCAAGCATGGTTGAATGTGTACCTGATTGATCTTAGTGCCCTACTGAATAATTGGGCACTTACGGGGGCAGCTTCACAGACCTTAATATTTCCTTTATATGGACTCACTGCCTACTTCTGAAGACACACCCACAGTACCCAACTAAGCCATCACAGGTGGTGGGATAATGACAACCATGAGCCAGTCACAGCACTGCCCTGTGTCAGGGACCAGCATTTAAAGGCAGGGTTGTGTGTTCATTGTGCTGGGCGTGCAGCTGTGTGAATGCTTTAGGCATAAAATACATTATAGTGTTTACTGGATGAAGGGACGTGTAACAACAAAGGGTAAAGGATGGTGATGGGGAAGGACTTTACCAGTGTTACACACTTTTCAGTGTAATAGGCTGTTCTTGTATTTCAAAGGCATTTGGTGGGGGGTGAGGGGTGTTAAAAGTTTATATAGCTCTACACTTGGACTGATTGCAACACTTAGAGCTGGTAAAAACCTTGGATGCTAATATCAGGGCATATCAGATGGCTCCTAATCGCAAGTGTGGGTGTAAATACACTGCTAATTCACTCACTTTCTGTAGAACAGACCAGTGTCTCTGAAGAAACAAGGAAGGATGCTGTGCAAACAGCTACATGTGTTGCAGAGGAGGAGCAGAGCACAGGAAGGCCTCCAGCCAGCCCCGGGGAGTGAGGGGCTGGTGAAAACCAAGCCTCTGAGCACAGGCTTGAAACAGCCAAACCTGGCTCCCTGCCCACCCTTGCTTCTGCCTGATGTGGAGGCATCCCAGACCACCCGGGACAGCTCCCTTCGGACAAGGATGTTGCTTACTGTCCCCCACAGATGGGCTTAACCTTGCCGTGGGTTTAGAGTGCACCAGTGAATATTTACCCAGTGCACTTACTATTGCTGGTCCTTCCCAGCCCATCAGAAGCCACCCGCTGGCGAGACCCCATCTCTACCTCCAGCATCAGGCATGAGGTGCCCTATGTCCTCTGTCAAGGGACCTCCAGCCTACAAAGAAGATTCCTGGGCCACATGGCAGGATCCCTTCTCGCTCTGCAGTCTGCTGCGAGGTATTGTGCAATGCACGTGTGCAAAATTTTGAAATTCACTTCAGCCAAAGAATACATCTTTCACTCGTGTGGTGCAAGGGAAGGCATGGTGACAGAAGTTTTATAACAGGCTTTTTTCTCTTTCCTGCGAAGTGTAGGTGCTTTCCACAGGCTCTGGCGGTGTTTTGTATCCCCCGTGTACCGCAGGTGTGGGCACTGTCTCTTCAGCTGGGCTTTCACATCTCCTATTCCAGAAGCCCTGTTACAGCAGGACAGCTATCGGAGGTCTGGGCCCAAGACCTGAAGGTGAAGATGCGGCTAGAGGAGGAGCTGGTGTGCTTCCCGCATCCCTGACTGCCACACTGCCAGCAGACAGGCACAGCTCTGCAGTGTCACTCTGAGCCAGGGTAAGGACCCTTAGGTAAGCACATGCTTGGACTTCCAGTTGATCCCAAATGCCCACTTCCCAAGGCTCATATTCATTTTGCATTCAGAAAGCAACTTTCATCTGAAGCCGTGGGATGTGGGCAGCAAAGACTCCTCGTCTAGGCAGATGGCTCATCCCAGGCACAGATGCTTGGCTTGGACACCCCCTAAACCCATGTCCCTATAGACAGTGAGCGCAGTCTCAGTCCGGGACCCTCATCTGCTGCTCTCACGGTCTCTGAAAAAAAGCAAACAGCCATCGCTGTACACTGATGGACCTTGTGCTTTGACAGGAAGCTGCAACGTGGCAAGATGAGTAATTAATTAGCCCTGTGCTGCCACAAGCATTTCCAGTCCCAGCTGACAACAGACTAATTAAGAACCTCCCTGTGGTGTCTATTTTAGATAACCATTTACTTTGGTACAAATTAACAAAGGCTTTTCTAATGGTTTATTTCACAGGCGACTCGTTAGATTGATTTATGGGGCAAATAGCAGGAACCTGAATAGACATTTTGAGTTCCCAGCCACCAAAAGCCCAGACAATTGTGCTGAAGAGTGCTCTAATTTTATCAACGCAAAACACGTGCTTCATTCTGAATTTTTTTTTTTTATTTTTTGTGTCATGTCATTTGTTCTCAGAGATTACCTTAGCCCAAGTCCAGAGGCTTTGAAAACTGAAGGTGACCTTGTAAGGACTGGTTCTTAGGAACAGATTAATGTACCCAGCACCCTCGTACGTGAGTTGTCTGGCAGTTATTTAGGATGCTTGCAGACTGAGCACTGAGAGTGTAGAGTATACCCCGTTATCAGTGTTGTCTGTTTTGGCATCTCAGTGGAGGTTGAGGAACCAAACCTCATGCTGCCCCCATGATCCCTGCATCTGTGACTTTGGTGAACACTGGTGCGTGTGCAGCTCCAGGGGTTTCACAGGATCTCCCACAAAGCATCAGAGAATCAGAAAAGGGCCCTACCTCCCTCAAATGGCAGACAGGAGTGTCCTGGCTTTCCACATTAGCTTTCAGAGGTTAAGCTTGACCCCACCTAACAACTGCACAAATGCAGTTTCTCTTTAGGATGCTTCCGGAATCTCAGATATTGTCTGGACCAGAGTAGGGACTTGAGTGGACAGTGAATCTAGAAGCAATCTGGTTATCTCCACTCCAGGATCTGTCCTAATGGGAAAACACATGCAGGAGGATTTTACCTTCCCTTACTGCCTCTGCACTTCCTCATTTTTACAAAGAATAGCTGTGAGGGTGAAATATTTAAGTTTGGCCCCAAATCAAGAGTGACTGGATGACAGCAAAAATGATGCATTGGACCTTATGTAGCAAGGGATTGTGCAATGTGGTTATGGAATTGGGGCTTCGGGCAGGAGAGAAGGGCAAAGAACATGAGCTGGAAGGTCTTGCTGGGGGAATAGGGCAGCACTGTGGCAGCTGTGTGGTTTTCAGCAGGGTACAATTCTCCAGGTGACTGAGATCAGGTACTTCCATCAGTACTAGAATTAATTATGACAGTCTCTTTGAAATTAATGGTTGAGCATCTAATATAATTTTTTTTTTTAATCCTCTGTGGGGATATTAACTAGTTCCCTGTTTTCAAACACTGGTAGAAACTTAGTTTAAAGCCTCAGAGATTAATTCTTCTTCCACATTTGGTAGAAATTGGGTTCTGGATTTGCATATACAGAGCAATTTTGTTGGGGATATTGCTAAGGCTAGGGATGCCTCACTGCAAATCATCTGCTCAGAGCCACCTGCTCAGGGGTGTACAGATCATCTTTCTTTGTTGATGAAAGGGAGCATCTTCATGCTTTTCTTCCTAAAATGCTGTCCCAAACTGGAATCCCTAGATTCTTGTCTAGGTTAACTCTTAGGAACTTAAAACATTAGTGCGATTATTAATTTCCATTTCTCAGCACCTAATTACGTGTAATTTTTGCCTCACTCCTCCCCATCCCTAGCAGTTCTACTTCAGCGGAAATGGGAACATTTCCCCTGTTTCATGGCAACGGAGCTGTGCAGTGGAGTCTCCACAAAGCCACACATGTTACGGTTTTTATCCCCCATTGCAGGCTTGCAGGGTGTAAGCTTTTCCTTCCCAGTCCTCCCTGAGCCTTTTTGGATGCAAGCAGCTACAGTGAATATCAAACGTGACTTTGCTTGCCATAGCTACCTGCCCTCCCTGCCCAGTCCTTAAGGCTGGTGATTATTTCCGCTGTGGATGGATGCTGGTGACCCATTTCCAGAGTCTGAAGGCATTGCAGAGCAGAGGGTAGCTGCAGCGCCCAGCAGCTCTGTTGAAGCTGAGTGTTGACAGCCGGGAGGCAGCAAGGGTTGAACACAATTGCTTCTGAAATGCACATTGCGCACTTCTTCCCAGCAGATGCTTCTGCCTTAGTTGCATGACAAAGTGTGCTCTCCACTCATGAAGCCAGACTCCTTGCAGGTGTAAACTGGCCCAGCTCTACCAGCTTTGATTTCTTCCCGCCAAAGAGCTGTCCCTGTGCTCTCTGCTGAAAGCCCCTGAGGACCCTATTAAGCAGGCAGCTTCTGGACCTTTTTTCTGAGGAGTAGCTTTATATAAGTGGCCTGTGACATGCTGATGCATTTTTCACCATTGCCCTTTTCCGGACAATCCTCTGAGTATTTCATGGTGGGCTACTGAGGTCGCTGGTGCTGCTATGCCAACTCCTACCTGCTATGCTCCTCCCTTGGCTGAGCTCAGCCTGCCAGAATAGTACATTTGTCTACCAGTGGTGCTCATGTCAACTGCCGGGTGCAGCTGGCAGAGCTGAAATTGTCACTTCTTTCAAAACCATCAACTGGTTGGTTTTCTTCTTTCAACTTTAAATAGCTGTTTCCAAGAATATTGGATGGTTTCTAGGGATGCTGTGTGTGTAAGACACCCCCAGGATGTAAACTCACATGTCCTTTGTGCTTTGATGTGTTCATGGATGGGGTACTTGGGCATGTCACAGTGCCTGAGAATCTGTCTGGCCTCTGAAGCTGACATGATGTTGGCTGCTGATTTTCCAGAGCAGAAAATCTTTATGGGACCATGTGTCTAGGCAAGGTCTTGTGGGTGGGCCAGATCTAAACTCCCAAGTGACCACAACCCTCTGTACTACATATTTCTCTGCACAGACTTGCTCAGCCCCAGCAGAAACACTGAACAGTGCATTGTACCTAATTATGCAGCTTTGTCATTTACAGACTTTCCCCAAATATGTGTCTTTGATTGCTAGGTACTACCTTGCCTCCAGGTCCAGACAGTTGCATTCAGTTTGTTCCATACTCCTGTCTTCCTTCAGGGGCAAGGCTATCTCAGGGAGAGTGCAGTCTTCTGCTAAACACGCTGGAAACAGGCCACGAGGCATGTAGTCCTTGGACTTGAACTGGGGAGTATGGGCCTATTTCTTTAGTAAGGGTACTGGTTCCTATTGTAAACCCCTGTCCTCAATCCCACTCTATTCTGCCCAAGGGAAGCCACCAGCTGCTGTGTTATCCTGGGGCTTGTTGCAGGGTCACTGTCTTTGGCAAAGCAAGTATCTAATGGTATTTTAGCATTCACTCAGACCTTGTCTCCCTGTCAGGGTCTTTTCCACAGTTCCTACCCAGGTGCTAGCTGAAACACATGTAATCAGGCAGTGGGACAAAGACTGGATAGAAAAAATCTCAGCAACATTTATTTGACATATCCATTCACTGTGATCAAATGCCCTGTCCTGATCCTGTTGAATTTAATCAACATTTTGCTAATAACCTCAGAAGACCAGGACCACACTCTCCCTGATTCATGGCAATAGCTTCGGGAGAAATTAAATCTTTTCTCCTATTCTTTGAGTGGGGAAAAAAGGTGTTTATCCTGCTTCCTCTTTGGATGATGCCTGTCCTCACAACTGGAAATTATTTGAGACAGTAGCTGGAGTAGCAAGTGTCAGAGTAGCGTGGTGTGGCATTTTCTCTCATCATCATATATTTAGCCCTCAGTCTGGACCATGGCTCCTCCTGGACAGAGCTGAGCTAAGGTTACTTCCATGATCGTAGCCACACACTTCCAGTCTGTGCAACTGCCGGTGCTACGGAACCCAACTTTGAACTTCCCCTTCTTCTTACTCTTTCCTAGCAGACTTGCTAGAGAAAGGGGTGTTGAGATGATTTCTCTATCTTCCCCCAAGATTTATAATTCTGGAATATGTCTCAAATGTACTTGGGGAAAAGGAATTAAATTCAGTGGTATGACTGCACTAGCAGAGCAAATGCTTTGCGGGTGGTAGCTCTTTCTCCCTTTGTGTTAGCAATGAATTTGTTCTGGTATTCCTGAAATGTTTTTAAACACTTCATTTCTTCTTTAGAGTGAGCCAAGATGGTGCCTTGTGTGAAAGTTAGCTTTGGGAAGAAAGCACTAAGCCTCTTAAAGGAGCAAAGCTGTGCCTGTGTTTAGACTCATTCCATCACCCTCTGTGGCATTTGAGCTCATTCCTCTTTCTATGCCTATCACCTTCTCATTTCCTTTGGCTGGGATCCTTGTTTCTTTTTGCTGAAATGTTTGGAGGGCAGGCAATTCCCTGGCTGCCTGCAGATGAAACAAGATCAGCTTTCAGCATTGAGTTGTGTAACAGCTGCCCACTGTCACTACAGAGACAATTTTGGGACAGTGTCATCAGCTTTGTCAATCCATATGTCCCAGGGAGATTTTTACTGGATCAAAGCTTAAGTGCACATTAACTGGATCAAATTCTTAAATGTACCTCCGAGATCTAAAGTGACGAGTGGGATACCCAACTTTCATTAACCAAACAAAAACTGTCATTCATTGATGTAAGCTGAAAGTTTCTACGAACTCCAGCAACCCATAGGCACATGACCTCTGAAAGATAGACATGCTCACCTGGCCTGTCTACAAACATGTGTGAATAAATATGAAAAAAATTTGTCTTCTCTTTGCAAATTTTGCCTTATTTTTTAATAAAGTTTGTAATTGTCAGGATTGTGCTTGTGAAAAGCATATCACAAAAAAGACCAGTATGAATAAAATCTAGATTTCCATTCGACTGAGCAAGTGTAACAAGGCTTAGTGGAAGCTTGCAAAGGTGTATCATAGCTTTCTAATAATAAAAATGTCTCACTCGTCTTAGATATGGGACGCTGTGTCCTGGAAGATGGCCTCTTGTTACCTAACAGCAGAGCCTCCTCCAGTGAGGGCATGTCCTAAATTGCTCTTTGCAATTGATTTCCAAACAAGGCAACAAGACCCCAGAGCTGGTAGGTCAGCAGCACACAAACTGCATCAGGTCCCAAGTGGGTTCTGGTAGGAAGATCAGCATCAGCCTGTCTTGTCTGCACGTGCCAGGCAGCCGATGGGCTGCTGAACAGTATTTGGAGCTCAGACAGCTCTTGATTTTCACTGATTTGCATAGGCAGCTAGATAACTGAAACACCATGTGCTTCGGATGAGTCATCTGCAGAGACCCTGCTACTGAAAAGTCTCAAGACTGAGTTTGCGCACATTTTTCTTAGTCTAAATACAACAGCATCATCAGTTCAGCTTGCTTCACTTACCTGGTTTGTACTAGTTAAATTTTTGTACAATATTCTTCTCTAAGCCTAGTAGTGGCTTAACTTCATCCATTATTTTAGTATTTCTTCAACTGATTCAGTTTAAATAAGAAACCAACCACATCTGCTGCAAAATTTGCTGAGTGATTGAGACGTGGGCCTTCTCAAGTAGCTCATGGTCTGACATTAGCTCTAGGTCACTTCTCAATAGATTTCTGAGCATCCACCACATGACAGTTGCCTTCAGGATAGCCAAAGGAATGAAAAAAAATTTAATACTTATTTGTTTTATTTTAAATAAACATCTCATCTTGTAAACAAACTAATGAACATACTCTAGCCAGACATGCAGCATTTATAAGTCAGTATAACCAGCTCTGTTCCTCTGATAAAGTCAATTTGTGTATATTGATTTGCACCTTCCACTGGTCAGACCTGCCTGCATGAGATTAACACCTTGAAATTGTCTTTGAAAAGTGAATTTGGCCTATTTCTTTGCAGCACTGGGTAGCTTTTAATAGGAAATGTCAAACCAGTATTCTGGGTGCTTTTGGACAATGGGTTTCATTATGGAACTTCCCATAATAGGTTTTTTTTTTTCCCCAGGAATAAGCTGTTTTTTCAGGCTGTACAAGTTCTAGCTCAAGTAGTTACACTCTGCCTTTCTCAGTTCCCCCAGAGGTCCAATTAATTCAGGCATTCTTAAAATAAAATTATTACATGCTGCTACTGTACATGGCTAAACAGCTGTTGTGTTTCCCCCCAATGATGAAGATATCTCAGTGGTGCATGAACTGATTCCCTTACATCACTCTGCTGTGGTGTGCCTGAATGATTTCAGTGCTCACAGTCCTCCAAGAAAAAGCACATTGGTTATGCATTACTTTTGTTGTGGTCTTTCTCGTCCTTCTTCACTGGCTTTCTCATTCAGAAGAGAAAATGGGAAGAGGCAAAACATCCTGCTGGGTAAATTAGCTTCTGGATCTTGAACCACCATAAGCGGGGAAGGTCTCGGAGCAGAGGGTGGCATGTTGCCAGAGGTGCCAGGCGCACCGGGAGGCTTTGTTCACATGGCAAATGTTGTTCTGAATACCTGTGAGGGCACCGCTACTGAAGAAATTGGTTACATCCGGGTTGCTTAACAGACCCATGACACCAGTCTGTTGGCTGGTGTCCATCTGTAGTGAAAGAGGGTTTTAAAAACCCAGAGGGTTAGTGGAGACGAGAAGCTCACGTCTGCAGTAATGCCAGTTCTGCTTTTTTCTTTTGAAAGCGTTTTTACCTCTGCTTTTTTGGTTGGGTCTCGGTGCAATCAATGCAGCAGGAGCATGCTGCTTTGATGCCCACTGGTTCCCAGCTCTGATGACCTGGTGGGACTACTGTGGTTTGTAAAATCAACTGCAGTGCTCATGCCTGGACCTTGCTGGCAGACCGGAGCCAGCAGCCATTCCCATGCAGGGCTCAGAGCTTGTGAATGGAGGGCTTTCCGGGTCCTGTCCAGCTTTGGAAAGCTTGCATCAGTCATAACCACTACAGTAGCAAGGCTGTTTCAACATCAGGGTTGAAAGGCACAGCCTCTTGCTTTTGTAGTTTCAACAGAGGAAAAGCAATGCGCTGCTCAAAGGTGAGCCCTGGCTGCCCGGCGGGACCCGCACACTGCTGGGGCAACAGCCCACAACAGGAGGGCTGCAACCAGAGAGGCTCTCAAGGAAATAAAGCTGAGTACGACAAGGATCAGAGGGGAGGAAGTTTCTCTACCATGGGTATTGCTGTTTGACTTTCAGGGATCTGATGGGACATGCTGTAGGATTTCCAGTTGTGTGTGTCAGCCCCCAGGATCTGGACCCAGGTCTGCAAGATACAGTGGGGACAATTTGTTCTGCGGAGCTGCAATAGGCCAGAATAATCCACGCTTCTGTCTCTTCTGTGCCTCTGGATGCATTTATCTTTCAGCCCATGAGGGGCTCAGTTCACCTTCTTGTATTGCCTGAGGGACAGGATTTCAGCTGGCAGTGGGTCAGGCTGGCTTTGGCAGGCAGGGCAGTGCAGGGAGGGCGATGGTTCAAGCGCAGGGTGTCCTGCATCGGTCTGTCTCTGATGTCTGTTCATGTCTCACTCAGTGCCGGTTTACAGCTTCCTTCCTGTGTGGCTGGCAGGAGTAGCTGTCATCCTACCGGACCCCACTGTCAGAAGACTGACAGTGACACCGACATCCTCCAGCCATAGTGCAAAGCGCTGGGCATGTGCTGCAGCCACTGGGGAGCCTGCCTTTCCTGCCTGCACGGCCAGCTTCAGCCAGCTCACGTTTCATCTGAGTTCAGTCTGGAGGTGGACACATTCAGCACACGTCCTTCCTGGGGAAAGGCTGTCAACCCTGACACTTTGCTTCCTCCAAGCCCGTTGACTTTCAAGGTGTGACATGGAGTAACTGACCCAAGGGTAGGGAGCTAGTTAAAGCCATTAGGAAAATAGGTTTCATTTCACATGTGCAACTGGGCAAACTGACTCTCTCCAGAGTTCCTTGCATACAAAAGCGGACTCATACCATCTTTTTCTTCATCTACCTGTCTTCGTAAGCACACTGGCATGGTGCTTGGGTACCATGATTTTGCAAAGTCAAAATGTTTCTGATTTCTTGGTGCTAGGGATGCCTCAGTACCGAAGAAGTGTGAGACCACCAATTCTCAGGGCCAGGAGCTCCTTTTCCTGCCAGGAGGCAAGTTGTCCAAGCTGAAGTTTGGCTTACTGCACCCATGGTCAGGTCCTGGTCAGGTCCTTTGCTGACAGCAGTGGCTGTGAAGCAAAGACCTGACCCTCCATTCCCTGGGGAGATGTTTTGAAGCTGAGCTCTACTGCTGGCCCCCACTGTGCTGTGTCGCAGCTGCAAGCAGTCATGTCTCTGCCCAGTCTCGTACCCTCTTGATCCTGTTTCTGACCCCGACCTCTGTTTCTGACCCCAACCATGACCCAGACTTGCTGCTCTGCATCCTGGCACCATCTAGCAAGGTACCTGCTCATACCTGCTCCATTATTGGACCCTGTTCCCTTGCTCACCCCCCTTTGCAAGAGGGCTGGCCTGCACTGCTTCCTGACCTCTCTTTTTTCCCCATCTGGTCCATAGGTGTAATTTCTGTCCATGCAGACTCCCAGAGCCTTATAGAAGTCTGTCCTTATGGGGGCAAACTGGTGACCCCTCAGCATCCTGGGACTTTTACCTTGTCTCTCTCTGTGACAAGCTGTCGTGGTTTAACCCCAGATGGCATCCCACACAGCCACTCACTCACTGAGCGGGACAGGGGCGAGAATCAGAAGGGTAAAAGTGAGGAAATTTGTGGGTTGAGACAAAGACAGGTTAATAGGTAAAGAAAAAGCTGTGCATGCCAGCAAAGCAAAACAAGGAATTAATTAAATCCTTCCCACCAGGCAGGCAGGTGTTCAGCCATCTCCAGAAAAGCCAGACTCCGTCACATGTAACGGTTACTTGGGAAGACAAACACCATCATCCTGAATGTCCCCCTCCCTCCCCCCCAATTCCTTCTTCTTCCCACAGCTTTATATGCTCAGCATATATGACATATGGAATATCCCTTTGGTCAGTTGAGGTCAGCTGTCCCAGCTGTGTCCCCTCCTAACTTCTTGTGCACCCCCAGCCTCCTCTCTGGTGGGGTGCTGTGAGAAGCAGAAAACACCCTGGCTCTGTGTAAGCACTGCTCAGCAATAACTAAAACATTCCTGTATTGTCAACGCTGTTTCCAGCACAGGTCTAAAACATAGCCCCATACTAGCTACTGTGGAGAAAATTAACTCTACCCCAGACAAAACCAGCACACAGGATCACCTCTTTGCCTCACTGTTAGATGCCTGCATAAATGATGACAAAGTTTTGCACATAACCTCAAACCTTTTTAGAGGGTGTGCCTCACCTGAGCTGAGATGCTGGTCTTATCTAGTGCCTCTGTACAGTGTGCATCTCCTTAAAGCTGGGCTGCCAGGTTGTGCCTGCTGGCTTCCTGCCCACACCAGCACCCATGCCAGCATAGGTACCAGCCGAGGTACTGCACCTTTCTCTGCACAGGAGAACGGGCATAAGGAGCTGATGCTGCAGTACCCTGGTGCTGGGGGCTGACGCCAGGGGCTGGTGCCCAGAGGAGCTGCTGAGAGCTTAGTTTTGGGTTACAGGCTGCTCAGATAGAGCTTAATTTGCTCTTTACCTTTTGCCAGATAGGGAATCCTTGTGGGGAACAGACAGTGGAACCAGTCTTTCTTCTGGGCCAAGGCTGTGGGGATATTAAATTGCCATTTTCAGGATGACCTCCTGCCTCTGTGCAATAGTCACAAGAGCCCAACGGAGATGCAGCTTCCCTCATTCTCTTCCTCAGCTTTCCCACTTCACTGTCTCGGGTTTTCTTCATCTCCCTGTACTCTTCTTCTTTCTTCTTAGCATCTGCATGACACCAGCCCATATGGCTTTAACAGAATATCGTTAACCTGCAGCACTACAGAAGGCTTATGCTTTCTTAAAAACATGCCACTTTCTATTTCTGGACTACAGGTGCCTCAGACCAAGCTAAGGAGGTCTGACCTGCTGCTGGGCACTGATCTCCACTGCTGTCTCCCTGCACAAGTCTTATCCTGCTGGTGCTTCAGAGATGGCCTGGACTCCAGGTAGTGTCTGCGGCCCCATTACAAATTTGTAACAATACCATGTCTAAAAAGGGTAGGAGGAAACTTGTGTTTCAAGATATGCATCTGCAAGTGAAGATGCAGGGAAATTCAAAGAAGCATATGGGGTTTTGTTCTGTTTCTATACTTCAATTCCTCTCTTCCCCCATGCTCAACTATTTTTTTCTGCTTTCAAAAGTGCTGCAAGAAGTGAGATCATTTGCCTTATGACACTACGAATCTGATGTGGTACAACACAAGTGTGCTTGTGCTCCCCTCCCAGTGCACTGTAAGTTTGTCTTGTTAACATGGCTTTTTTAAACAAACATCTGACAATGGTTTGAATCATAAGGAAAAAAAGGACCCTCTGTTTTCATTCCTCTCTATCTAGGTTGTATTTTCCTTATTTAATGGCTGGATAAGCAAGTATTTGCTGCATTCATTTCATGTGTTTGCTTTTCTGCTCAATTATATCAATTTATGTAGTAGTTTGGCATATAAATTGAGGGGGGGCACAGGGGCAGGCTGGGCGTGAAGTTTATTTTATGTTATAGGCAAACCTTCACAGCATTTACGAGCCATTGTGCTGGCAGCCAGTTTAATCACATGTCCATTGTAGGCACTAAAGGTCCAGCACTTCCAATGGGAAGTGGGAAGCACACGGGGCTCCGAAGCCATTTGTAAACTGCATTGTTGTGAATGTCAAAATAAGTTATTGTTCCTGAGAATAAATTTAAAAAAAACCCTAACACTGTGGGATCGAGATCGACACTTAACTTTCCAAACTACAGGAATTTTAAAATTAAAATTTGAAATTAAATAAAAATCAAACTTTGAAACATTCCTAAGTCCCAAAGTTTCACCTTGAAAAGCCTTTTCAGCTTGTCAAATGTCTAAAGCTCAACGCATGTGGTTTCTACTGGTGTGACTAAGAAACTAATTTTTTGCGGCAGTTTCTCACTTGGGTGTTCAAATTCTGAAGCAGAGGAACATAAGACAAAGAACCAGATTTGGGCATTTATTATATGAAATATATAGTGAAAATAGCTTACATAACTTAAGGATATATAATCAAGGTAGTTCATGTCTTACAGCATCAGCCTGACTCTGAGAACTCTCCACAGCTGCAGAGTGTGCTGGCTCCCAAAAGCAGGCTGTTCCAAATTGGCTGTTTAGATATCTGAAGCATATTTCCTTTAAAAAAACCCAAAACCAAAACACCAACCCACCAATAAATAGTTAGGCAGGTGGTAGATCTCTGCTGCTTACCTGGAAATACTCTGTGCTGATAAAGAGCTGTGGTTGGAGTGGGACCTCATAATTTATTGCAATTTATTTCTGTCACGGCCTAACTATTCACAGATAGGTAAGAAAAAGAAGCCCTTTCTCCAGCTGCGATGTAATGAGGTGACATGCGCCAAAATCTGCATTTCCACTGTGTCCAAGGAGCAGGGGAGGAGCCCCAAAAGCCTTGCTGTGCACAAGGCTCAGCTGTCGCAGAAGCAAGACCACTCACCTGGGATGGATGCTTTTTCTGACTTCACCCCACCAGGGAAAGCATGGATGTCTCAGCGGTGTTCACGCCTGCCACGCAGCTCCTATTCCAGGGCTCTATGTTTCTACACTTAGGGCTGCGCACTCTGAACACATTGTATTCAAGTACCTGACACTGCCCAGGATCACACAAAATGATACCCTGTAAGTTTTGAAATGCTGTCCCAAAGAATACTGCAAGGAGCCTTGTAAGTACCGTTCGGCTAGCATCCCTCTCTCAGGAGGATAGTCGTTGCTGCTTTTGTTCCTCCCCTTCTGAGGCATTAGGCACAGTCATTGTGTGGGTAAGTAAGCTGGAAGGTGAGATGTTCTGGCCTAAAAGGACAATCTGCATTAAATTCTTGGAAGGTGAAAAGTTCTGAATGCCTGGTTTTACCTGTTAGTGAGTGTGGAAGGTTTTCACTGCTGTCCATGCCTATATTTGAAGTAACGTAATTTAATTTCTTCTTAAGTTGCTCTTCCTTTTTCCTCCTCTCCTTCCTGCTTTTGTATATCACTGCTGCTCCCAGTGCAGCTTGAGTCTACTTTATACAACCTCTGCTGCCTTGCAATTCAAAACTGCCTTCAATCTTGCACAGAGCACAACCAAAATGAAAGCACATCTCGGCCACAGAGCAATATTTCTTCATGAAGCAGCTTTGAAATAACAGCCTTGGTTTCTCACCTTGCTTAGCAGCTTCTGTTTCAGACCCTTTTGACCCAGTTTTTTCCAGGGCTTGAGAACTCACTGCCTGCTGTTCTTGATGTCTGTTGTTTGGCTCACTCTGTCTAGTGATTTCTGCTTGACCTTTCCAGTTTCTCTTGCATCTTTGAGATCAGACAACCAGAGAGCAGGTGTTGAATACGTTTAAGGCAGCAGGTTGCTAATGCAACTGTTCAGCCAGTGCATCCCTGCAGCAGCATGAGGAATGTTGGGAGGATGTACAGCTTGCTGGTAGAAGGCAGCTGATCTCAGAGACCCTGAAGGATCTGCATGAGGGAGTCTGCACCAGGGAATATTAAATATTACTCCATGTCCAGAAATAAAACTCTGCAGATACTATCATGCTGAAAGATATTTGTCTGTGTCTTCCCTTCCAGTTATTACCCGGAGAACTCCTCAAAGCCAGCATGTAATTTCACAGACATTCAATCCTTTCTGTAAGTAACTGCATGCTGTACACCTTGTCTTTTTGATTATGGTTTAGACTGTATAGGTCCGTTCATGTCCAGGAGACTGAATCTGTGTGGTTTTGCTTAGAGAATAATAATTTTTAAAGTAAAAGAATAATTCTATTTTTAAATACATTTAATTTTATCCTTTTCCCCCACAGAACATGATTGTTTTTAAAGGTAAAATAGCTCACTAGATGCTAGGGACTGGGTATCTTAAAGGAGCAGTTATGGAAGCTAAACCTTTACTTTCCATGTTGCTGACTCAGTTCCCATTCACATCTTAGCAAGCAATGTTGCCATCTGACAGCTGCCTGCAGCTCAAACAAAAATGAGGTGGTGGTTCAAGTCCAGTCCTTGAGGCTGAAGGGAAACTGAAGGCAAGCAATAAAAATAAGCCCCTCTAATTTCTCCTGCAGGTTGGGACCCTGTGGTCACCCCTGTCCGAGTGCCATAAACAGAGATGGGAGATGCATACATGGTGCTCTCTGGCTGGAAAACCTCCTTATCTCAGTGAGTAAACTCACCCTGTCCTTCACAGGTCAGGATGTGACTCATCTTCCAAGGTGTTTCTCAGCAGGGATGAACCAACTAGGCAAATGGCCAAATGGTAATCTTAAAATGTGATGGGTGGCAAGTGCTTTCAGTTAGCTGAGAGATACACCTGGTAGCTGAATTTGCTTTGAAAAGACTCATATTTAAAGAAGTCTGTAATTTCTGCAAAAATGCATGTAATTACTTTGGTATTCCTGAAACTCCTTACATCTTCCACGTGTAACACACTTCAAGACTTTTCAGGGATAAGGAAACAAAGTGTGACCTCTTAGATGAATCAGCTCCTGTGTTTGCAGAGGCACTACTAGATTTGTAGATCAATACAGTGCTAACGTGGTGCCATTATAAGCCATCATGTGTTGCCTTCAGTGCTTGCTTGTAATCTGAATATTGCTGTTTTCATACCTTGATTTCAAGCTACTAAAAAGCTGTGTAGGCCTTCTAGGAGATAAGAAGATTGTAAAGGGCAAGACAGGGAAAATAGTCAGTGATGCCTGAGTTCCAGGTAACAGAAACTCCCTGGAAAGATGTATTTTCAATCACTTACAGTTACAGCTGCCTATTGATAAACCCAAGGACAGGGTGAGACATTAGATTAAGCCCATCAGGTATGCTGGATGGCAAAATCCGTGTGATTTAATGAGTTGCTTCAATAGGTGTTATAACTGTTGTGAATTAATCTCTTCACTGCATGACTGGATATCATTGTTAGAAGTCAGGTTGTCTGGTCTGGCAGATGGTGCAGCCTGGAAGGTCAGCTCTACACGCAAGGTTCAGCCATTGGAAAGCATCTTTTCTGACACAGAGATGTGGTTCTACCTACTACTTATATACTAATCTATTCATTTTTTTCTCTCATTCATGAGGGTGTTAAGGGATGCTGTCCAGTCTTCAGAGACAAACAATATCAGAGTTTGTTACAGTGTTGGTCTCCTCTGGGTAAAAAAACAGAGCAGAAAAACCTACTCACATGGAGTTTGCCCATCTCCTTGCTCTTGTGTCATCACAAGTTTTATTTAGAGATACACAATTCACATGCCAGCTGTCCCTTGCGAATGGTTAGTGGCAAATGCAGCTTACCCCAGATAAGCGCTTCTGACATTTCCTTCTTATGCTAGCCCTGTCCTCACACAGGAAAAGCCAAGCATGGCACCTCTCATGTGCACAGAAGGATTTGGGAGCAGAGGCATCCGCAGGCAGTGTTGGGAAGAGAGGTGTGCGACAAGACCAAGAAGCTAAAGACATACATTTTTGTTCAACTTACAGTCCTACTATAGCATCAGTAGACCCTGATGAAAGGGTGAAAAAGTCTGGTCAGTTCAGCCTCTGTTCAGGAAACTGAACATATTTTATAAAATATGCCTGTGTAGGTACTTAAGCATGTTGGAATATGTTGGGCTCGGTTAGTGCTAAAAATACCTTCTTGATTCTTTGTAACCTTTGTTCTCATTGTAAAGTAATTGACGAGTTTGCCTTTGAACAATGAAGCTCACCTGATAATTTTGCAGCATTTAGAGAACTTTGTTGCCGGTTGCCTTTTTTCAAGGTCAGTAGGGAGATATGAAGTACATTGACTGATGCTTAACTCCTTGGGTGAGGTGCCAGAAGCAAGACAAGAAGGCAAACTGGAGAGCTGAGTTGCTTATTATACTTCATGTGTCAAATGTTGTTCTCAAAAACAAAAGGCATTAGACATGAGCAGGAAAAATGTCTGTACTCTCACACCATGCATAGGATAAATTCTATGTTGACCTCTTCCTTTTCACATATTCTGTTTAATAAAAGCCATTGTTTAAAGTTAATGAGATTAGTTTCACACAAGTTAGAGGCCATAGGAAGATGAAGAACAGCAAACAGATCAGATGCTTAGAACCTCACTCTCTGTTTCTGGCTTCGAGGTTGCCCCATCCCAGTGGCATCTCTCTGCCTTATGTTCCTTCTGAAAAATTCATTCATTCAAATCACTTTTTTTGGTAAAAGCTTTTGTCTCAGAAGACATAAAACCTCAGCACTGAGCCTGTGCAAGGACAAGTCCATGATCTTTGCCTGTCATAATACAACCCTCTTGCCTTGCAGCTTCCGTACGTGCCATGTGGGTAGTACAGATGTCCCAAACTCAGACAGTGGTAAACACCATCTTTTCCCACCACTGCTTAGACTGAAATCACTGATAGATTTTGGAGTTAGCATTACGCTGGTGTAGCAAGATTCCCTTATAGCTCTTGTCCTTAGATGTCTGTACTGTCACACAGGCATAAATGCACTGATGATTTATGCCTGATTCACACTTTTAAGGCACTCCCAGGAAATTAGAGAAGAAAGAAATAATTCATTGAGCTACCTGCCATAAGCCAGCTGAGGCTGGCCCGTGGGTGAAAATTAAGACACCAGATCATCCAGTAGAAATTAGATGGCCTGGGATGTGGTGGGAAACCTAGCTGGCTAATTTAAGCTAGATACCTAGCTCTTGGATGGGTAATGTTATGAGACATGATGCCAGTCTTGGTTCTCATATGTTGGCCTAATCATTTTCATACCAGAGTAATTCAACTTATCCACGTATGTGTGAGAGGAGAATGAAGTCTTTAAACAGCTAAAGATTTGTAAACACAGACTATAAAACAGGTGCTATCTTTTAATTGCCATGTTAGTTCTGTGTGCTGCTTGAATGCTTCATTCAAGGCTTTTAATAGCAGTAAAGACATCATCACCTCTGTTAAGCGTGAGGTTAAATAAGATGGCTGCTACACTCTACAGTAAGTTTGTGGTCTCTGTCCTTACTTGCACTTCAAAAAATTTACTTTACTAGTTTCAACGGAACATTGTATGAATTTAGCAAAAACCTGGCTTCAATTTGAGTTTTTAAATTTAAGTTTGTGGCAAGATGGGCTTAAACTTATTATAAACGCAGCAGAGTAAGGGACAGGTTCTTTTCTAATTATTTTCCAAGGTGTGACTTAGTGTGTGCTGAGCTGATCACATCAGGAAAGAGAGTCACACTTTAGCTGGTGGAGGTGGCCTCATTTTCTCAGGGGCAAACACTTTCAGAAGTCTCTGCTGGTGCACTCTGTGATGTGGCTAGGACAGGGAGACATACTTGATTTAATGCTGACAGTTCTCTACATTCATATGCATAGCATCAGTCTTATGCTTTCTTCATCTGGGCCTTTCATATAACACTAGCAGGGAAAGAAGCATTTTTTAAATGAAAAATGTGATTGTGAAAACGTAAATTATCAGCAGGCTGCAGGCATAGCCTGCTCTCTTCTAAAACTAATTGTAACTCACTTTCATTTAGCACTTGACATTGTCCATTTAATTCAGCACTGAAGTTTTATACAGGTTTCTAAATCGTCACTTACAGTTTCATTATCTGACTTCAACAGCAAAAACAACATAGGTGGGCTAAGTTTAACTCAGAAGAAGCAATAAAAGAACATATGCTTATTAAGCAATAAGAGAGGAATCCTACTAGGCTATTTCTAAAATTCCTTCCCATACTAGAAGTATGCACTCTTCAAATGAGTATTGGGTGCTCTTTGCCAGATGGAGCCAGTTAGTATTTATTATCAACATTAATGTGGCTGGAGATACGTTGGCCAATGACAGATTGCAGTAAGAGTAAAGTAGTTTTGCAGTGTAGTTATGTATCTTTGTTCCTGTTGGATAAAGACGACATAATCTGGATTTATCTAAAGAAAAATTGACAGACCAATCAATATGCTTACTCACAGACTAAATGTGTGTGGGTGAATCTTGCACAGAAAACACAACCAGGAGTTTCTACTGAAATCTGTGTTAAGAAATTGTGTTTTTCTGAATTTTTTCAGTTTTGAGAAAATTGAAAATTGCATTTACCACCCATTCAAATTAAGAGTTAGTGATCTGAGATATAACCATTTTATAAAGCATATTAAATTACATATTTGTACACAGACTTTCTGCTAATATATAATATACCTTGTTGTATCTGGAAAAGTAATGAAATAGTTGTTACTGAATTCTCAACTCTGTGCTAACATTTGTTGTGAAACCTTTCTTTTTATCCAGAAACAAAATTCCCTGTGCAGTATTTTATTTCTTTTTTTTTTTCTTTTTCTTTTTTCTTTTTTCTTTTTTGCTGGAAGGAAGAATTAATGGACCATTCAGAAAGAAACAATCTCTGCAAGGGAAGATGCAAATCAATCATTTGTGAGTGGCTGATGTCCGGGCGCAGTCACTTGTGCTGGGCAGCCTATGGGGGATGGAAGAATACTCCTCTCTGACTGTAAACTCCACAGGATGTACGCTATCTTTTACACTCCCACAAAAATTTGGCTGTCTCAGTGTTATGATTACACATGCCCCCAACACCACAGTGCTGACAGACCTCCTTGAGGTCCTTACCTGTGTCATGCTTTGAATCAAGGCCTAATGAACTGCAGTTATTTTAGGGGGGTTTATTACTAAATTGCGAATTTAAAATACGTGATTAGAAGGTACCACAAAGTGATACACAAATACTGATTAATAAATAGCAGCCCTGCAAGGATTGTAGTCTGGAGCTTGCTTGTAGCTAGACTGAATTAATTGGCTTTACATCCTGATGCTGGAAGTTCAGCATGTGCGTTTGCATGTGTCCCCTTGAAGTCACTGGGAACAACTATGAAGGTCATAGCAAGCTTCATGTCTGCCACCAATCTGAAGCCTACTGCAAATGTTGACACAGAGCACGACTTTTTAAATTACATGCTTTCATTGACTTTGATGGGATTATTTGCCCCAAGTCAAGGTGAGTTGTTTGTATGGATCTGGAATTTAATCTTCTAGGC